>NC_056735.1:1427694664-1428001331 GCF_019279795.1 Protopterus annectens | reverse complement strand
TAGGGAGGACGAATGCAGAGGGCATGAAGCTCAGATACTCTCCTAGCAGAAGTAATGGCGACTAGGAAGAGTGTCTTCCAGGAAAGAAATTTCAATGAACAGGAAGCCGCAGGTTCAAAGGGGGGAAGAATCAAGGATGTTAAGACTAAATTTAGATCCCACTGTGGTGGAGGGTCTCTAATCGGAGGCTTAAGTAAAAATACACCTCTAAGGAATGCCTTGCAAAGCTTATGGGACATGATGTTGTGGTCCGACAAGCCTATATGAAAATTTGAAATGGCTGCCAACTGAACTTTTACTGTGGAGGAAGAAGATCCTGAGTGAAAAATTTCAGCTAGGAAGTCCAAGACCGAATGAATCGGAGCAGTAAAGGGATCTATATTCCTAGCTTTTGCCCAGAAGGAGAAACGTTGCCATTTACTAGTGTAAATCCTTCTGGTGGAAGATTTAAGGGAAGCTACTATGATATCCCGGACGGGATTAGAAATCATAGGAAGCCTGGCTAGGGACGGAAGTGGAGCAACCAAGCAGTGAGGTTGAGAGAAGGTATGGATTGGTGCAGCTGCCCCGTCTGGTGGGTCAGAAGATCTGGAACCGGGTCCAGATGCCATGGCTGTACCAAAAGATAACGATGCAGGAATGGAAACCATATCTGTCAAGGCCAATAAGGGGCAATGAGAATCATCTTGGCTCTCAAGGCGGTTGCTTTCTGAATTACTTGTGGTATTAGAGGAAAAGGTGGAAAGGCATAGAGAAGTCCCCGGGGCCAATCTTGGATTAGAGCGTCTCTGGGGGGATGGCCTGGAAGGGGGAAGAGGGAGAAGAAGTCGGGGCATTTGCTGTTTTGAGGCGTAGCAAAAAGATCGCAGCAAGGAAGGCCCCACTTCTGAAAAATCTCTTCCGTCACAGATTGTTTGAGAGACCACTCGTGAGGCATGAGAATAGCTCTGCTCAACCTGTCCGCTATGATGTTGGACTTCCCGGGGATATGCGTTGCTATCAGAAACCGCTGAGAAGAGACTGCCCACTGCCAAAGTCTGAGTGCCTCTCGACACAGGGGGATAGGACTTGGTTCCGCCCTGCTTGTTGATATACCACACTACGGACATATTGTCTGTTTGGATTGCAATAGTCCCCAGGGGAAGAGAGTCGTGGAGGGCTTGCAACGTTAAAAGCACTGCTCTCATCTCCAGGACATTTATATGCAGGTGGCATTCGAAAGGTTGCCAAGTGCCATGGACCATCCTGTCCTGATAATGCCCCCCCCCCACCCGATCAGGGAGGCGTCCGATGTAACCGTGGCGACCGGGGCGGGAGGAACAAAAGGTCTGCCTTGATGGACTTGAGGGGACAATATCCACCAGGACAGATGCCTTTTGCAAGTTGGAGTTATCATGATCCTGTGATGCATAGGGAGTCGCTGAAAAGACCATTGGGCGAAAAGCATCCACTGTAGGAGATGCATGTAAAAGCGGGCAAGGGGAAGAAGTGTTATGGCGGCCGCCATAAGACCCAATACTTTCAGGGCATACCTGGCCTGAATTTTGTCGCTCTGAAGAAGAACATGGATGTGGTTTTGAATATCTAAGATCCTTTGATCTGTTAACTTTGCTGAAAGTTGTACGGTGTCCAAATTGGTGCCTATAAAGGTAATAGATTGACAAGGCGACAGGGCAGATTTTTCGAAATTTATAGAGATTCCTAGCCCTCTGCAAATGTGAATGGTGTAATCTCTGGCTTGGAGAAGTTGATGCCTGGTGGTGGCAGTGAGGAGCCAGTCGTCTCGATATGGAAACACCTGGAATCCTTGACGTCTCATGTGAGCCGTAACCGCTGCCATACATTTGGTGAACACTCTGGGGGCTGTAGTGAGCCCAAAGGGCAGGGCTCTGAATTGGTAGTGACTGGCCCCCAGCCGAAAGCGGAGAAACCTTCTGGAGCACCTGTGAATTTTGATGTGATAGTACGCATCCTGAAGGTCCACCGAGCACATCCAATTGTCCTTGCCCAGAAAGGGTAGAATGGACTGTAGCGTGACCATCCGGAATCTTGTTCTCTTTACAAACTTGTTTAGTTTTCTGAGATCTAATATTGGTCTCCAGTCCCCTGTCTTTTTTGGTACTAAAAAGAACCTTGAGTAGATTCCGGATCCTATTTGGTCTGCTGGGACTGGCTGGATGGCTCTTTTTGCTAGCAGTTTTGATATCTCTGGTACTGCTAGTTCCCTTAGACCAGGTGGAACGTCTGGAAGGGTTCCCTTTTGCTGAATTGGGGTTTGGATAAAGGGAATTTTGTAACCCTCGGATATGATCGACTGTACCCATTTGTCTTGAGTAAGGGAAAGCCAGGCTTTTGGGTACAGCGATAATCTTCCCCCGACTGCCTCCGAAGGTGGACAATCGGGCAACATCTCAGGGATGCTGGAAGGGTTTGTCAGAGAGAGGCTCCCTGCTACCCTGATTCTGCGGACCCCCTCTGCCCCTAGGGCGGCGTCTGTTGTTGTTACCCCCTCTGCCTCTGGGGGTAAACTGACCTCGTGCGTCAGGTGTGACTCCTTGAGATTTGCGGAACCACATTTTTCCTCCCTTCTGACCCTTTGGGTAAGGTCTTGAAGGGGTGGAGAAACGGACTCCTATGGCAGAAAGAGTCTTGCCATCTTGTTCGCATCTGGTCAAGGTGTCTTTCACTTGAGGTCCGAATAAGGTCGAACCATCAAAAGGAGAATTTGTGAAGGACGCCTTGAAGGGGTCTGCAAAATTACAAAGCCGCATCCAGGCTTGACGCCTTAATGTCACTCCTGTGCCTGCGGCCCTACTCGCTCCATCGGCTGCATATGAAATGAGCCACATGGAGGAGTTAACAATAGAGTTTAGGGTTCCTAGCTGTGAGTTAATTTTATCCTGGGACCCAGCAGCTGATGGATCCTGTAAAACTTCTCCCAACTCTTTGAGAACATCTCTCTGAAGGCAGGTGAAGTGACACAAGTAGTTCAGCAACCGCATGGCAAAGGTCGCTGAAGAAAAAATCTGCTTACCGTACCTATCCATAGTCCTGGAATCCTTGTTAGGAGGATGGATAGGTACTGAAGGATCAGCTAGTGTCTTCTTGGTGGCTGCAGCCACCACCATGGCATCAACCGGGACACCTTTTGTCAAATATTGCCTATCAGGTGGGGCCGTAATGAATTTAGAAGGCCTCCGAGGAGTGGGTTCCACCGAATCCGGGGCCATCCATGCCTTCCGAGCTACCACGTCCATAAGAGGGTCGAAAGGCGGAGACACCCAGGAGGTGGAGGGTCGAGAACCAAACGCCTCCAGGTATACCGACTCATCCTCGGAAGGATTAAGGGAAGGCCAGTTCCCCCTCTGCTTAAGGATTTCAAGGATGTCTGAGAAAGAGACATCCTCAGAGGGGGACCTTGGGGATCCCTCCGACTCATCCAAGTCGGTATTGGATGTAATAGACTCGGGGGAGTCTAGATGTTTCCTCTTACATGTCCTCTTACACGGAGGCTCACCTGACGGGTCAGGAGAAGCCTCGGAAGAGGAAGATATTCCCAGTGGGGAAACCTGAGGCGTTGGATCTCTGGGCCTGGGAGTAAGAGAGTGGGAAGAGACGTCAGCAGGCACTGTAGTGGGAGGAGCTGATGGAAATGACCGTTGACTACGCCCTGGGGCTAGCACACTCCTCATCACCTCGAAGGCTCCCCCATCAGAGAGGCCAGAGGGCTCCCGCTCCGAAGAGATAGGAACCCCAGGCCGCACCAACAGGGACGGCTCCGAGGCCGATTTCAGGGCTGAGCTCACCAGCGCCAAAGCTCCGAGAGGGAGAATGGGGTCAGACAAGGGCACGATGCCACTCCCCCCCCCCCGGAGCCGGCAAGAGAGACCAGATGCCCGGATCCCTCCAATGAAGGCATCAGGGAGGAGATCGGAGCAGAGGACGATGGAGCCGAAGGGGGAGGTATCGGCTCCGACGTCACAACAGTCACGGCTCCGAGGAGCTCCGGCTCCGAACTCTGTAGGAGAGTCAAAGGAGGCATAATAGGTGGATGTGTAATAGTTACCATTTCATGAGACGGGCTATGGAGCATTTGGGCCAATGCCTGAGACTTTAATAGCCTACTCACCACTCTCTCAAGGTCGTGGTCAGAAAGCCTGGATGACAGAGAAGATCTGCTCCGATGGCTCCACTCCGAGAGCAGGGGTGATCCTGGAGCCGAATGGATATACTCCCACGAAGGGGATCTTGACCTCTTTCTGGAGGTGGGTGGAGCCAAAGGAGCCGAGGATACATCGGCTCCAGTCGGAGCCGACAGTGAGTGCAGAGATTTAGCGGTATCGGCGCTGGGTGGAGCCGATACTGGAAGCTGTGACACAGAAGGATCGGCTCCGGCTGGAGCCGATCTCATCACAGAAGGTGAGCCAGTAGCCGATGGCTTGGGACTTGGAGCCGATGGCTTTGCTGGCTTCGAGGGCTTCCCTCGAGCAGACTTAGTCGGGGAGCTCTCAGGCTTTAATAAGCCCCCCAGTATTAGTTTATTTCTGCGCTCCTGCAGGACTCTTGGGCTGCATGCGTGGCACACAGAACAAGAGTCCTGCAGGTGCAGAGGTCCTAGGCAGTAAACACAAGAAGTGTGACTGTCTGTCAGAGACATTTTCTGACAGCACGAGTCACACTTCTTGAAGCCTGAGACCTTTGTGTCCTTCGACATAACAGTGTCGAGGGAGCACCAAATAAAAAAACACACACACACACAAACACCCAATCCAAATATAAAAAAATAAAACAGGGATACTAACACACCCAAACACTACACAGAATCCCTGACAAGAAATAGGAAAGGGGCAGGCTTAAGGCCTAACCTAGGGGAAGGGATAAATAACTGTGGATAAGGGGAACCACTAACGGGAATAGGGTTTGAAATTTAACCGTTACCAGTTAACACAATAAAAGGAGTGGACTAAGACAAAAAGGGAGTGACTAAAAGTCTGAAAAATTTAAATTTACCAAGAGCCGGTAAAAATGCACCTTGCAAGCGAAAGCGGCAAACGAGATCTGGGTAGTTATCGCCTAGCATCATGGGATATAGGGTTGACTCGAGCCGGTAAAATTAGCTCTCGAGCTTTAGTAAGTGGCCGAGTCGGAGCCGAGGATCGGCTCCAAACCCATCCAGCAAGAATGAAGGTGAGCTTGACAACTTAACATCTGATGTTTTCACCCTGGATACTTACCATATCTTGTCATCTTGCAATATATGACACACTGTTCATGAAATATGAGTCTCAATATTAGAATACTGGTAATACAAACAATGTTTCTTCAATACACCAAATTTGTATAGCATCACCTATTTCCTACCACCACCTGCTTGCACAGGCTCCTGCCATGGCAGTATCGTACTCCATTTTTCTTTATTAATATAAATAATGTAAAGTATTTCAACATTTTTCATAACCTTTTGCAAACACTCTGCAGTAAGTTACGCATTATAGGTACTACATTGATGTGTTCACTACAGATGTGTAACATATCTTATTAGCATGCGGATATTACCTTGCTTTCTGATGCATGACATAGCAGAATGAATTAGAAAAGCATAGATATCATTATAATAGGTAAATAAGTTATGTCTGTATTTTTTCTTACCCAAGTATATTTAGCATATTTCTTCTAACAATCACAGCTTCGACTGACACCTCAACATGATAGTAATATGCTCAGTTCCTGCTTTACTAATGCAAATATGTAACGTATTGTATGCTTTTCATAGCCTTTAGCAAAACTCTTCGGTAACTCATACAGAATCATCATCATCAACATCAATCCTTGTTTTCTTATTTTCTTTATGGTGTCAGGGTGTCACATTAACTGTCAGCACCTCTCACAATTCAGTGCCATTCTCCTACTTTCTTTGAGACTCATGTCTGATTGTTGCAAGTCTTCCCTTACATAATCCATCCAGCCATCTATTTGCTGGACATCATCAGTTTTTTTTGTCTTCCTCCTGTCCCCCTATATCTTCTTCACTGAATTGTCTTCTGATTTCCTGCACATGTATCTAAACTCTCATAATCTGCTCTCTTTGACCTTTTCTGCAACTATGGCTACTTAGGCTTCTGCTCTAATGTCATCATGACTTCCTCATCCCACAGTATGCATCTTATCACCCTTCTCAGGCACTTCACATCTCCATCAACTCTTGCATCCTCAAATGTGCTACCTTCACTACCCATGTTTCCACATTACATAGAAGTACTGGTCACATCACTATGCTTTACATTTTACATTTCAGCTTATTTGGAAATTTTCTGTCATACTCTACCTCTGACTCTCTGTGCCAGCTGCCTGCAAACCCTCTGATTCATTTTGGACTCCTCATTTAGACTTCTCTTCTCCTCAACCACCTTTCCCAGAAACTTGAAGCTGTTAATCATGTCCACTATTTTCCTTCTATCTTAATTTTCAGCGTCTTCTGATATCCTCCATTTGCTGCAATGAAAATGATCTTGTTTCTGCTTGGATTCACCTTATGTCCCTTCAGTTTTGCATTCCAGTCTCTTATTTCCTGAAGTTCCTGTTCAAAGTCAGTTTATAATGTCACATAATTTGCATACAGCAGCTTTGTTGATCTGTCCCATCCAAGCAGTTTGCTAATGTAGACTATCATCAGCAAAAAAACAAGGTGGACCACCAAAGCTGAAATGTAAAAAAGAACTTTAATTAAAAACATAAAGACAATGATGAGAGCTTTTGGACAGTTGCCCTTCCTCAGATCTATAATTGCATAAATCTCAGAGAATTAAACAAAGGTCATCCAATCAAACATCATAGAAAACAGCTGTGTCCAATCAAAATCTAGAGCAGAGTCTAGGCCCCTTCAGAGCTGGTTTCAGAGAAATCACATCATTCAACCCTGGGTAAATATTCGCTCTTAGTTCCATTATCTACTTTATCTCCTCCATTTCTATGGTGGATTAGATTTTTAATTACCACCTGTAATGCCTTAAAAGTAAAACCATGAGTTGGAAAGTCCATGTTATGCTTATACAACACATTCCGCATATCTTTAAATCTTTTATCACCTGTGCTGAAGGATCCTTTCCTACAGCAAATGATTCATCTTCCCCACTTAAAAACATTGACAGTTCTCACAAGCTTCATATGACAATTAGCATATAAGGAAGGACTAAAAGTCTTCTTTGTCACTGGATGCGTAAAATCCTTAGTTTCACTGATGAATTGGCACATTTTACAATTGCCGCATCTAAATGTCCCAACCTTTCATGCATTTAATAAGGGTAACATCACAGGGTGAACGTCTCTACAGATTAACATTTTCAGGTTCACATTATTCCTGAATGTGAACTCTGGTTGCTGACTGATTACCCCTTTCAGGTCATCACAAGTAGTCAAAATCTTCCAGTTATCCCTTATTACATCGCAAATACATCCTACTCGACTGTTGTGTTTCATGACAAATATTAGAAATTCATGTACATCGTTATTTGTCTTCACATTTTTTTTACCTCTATGCTTAACAAACCATGGTCATCCTTGCCGACTCCTTTCATCATCACAGCCCATTTTTATTGCATTCAGTTCTCTTTCTCCATAGCCTCTTTCCTGCAGATTAAAAAATAATTGTTCAATTTCTTCTTGAAACACATTTTCATCAGTGCATAATCTAGACTTCCATAGCAACTGTCCTTTGGCGACATTAGAAAATATATGCCGCAGATGCATACTGTCCTTCATTAGCAAAGCATTCTTCCAACACTTTCTTTTATGCTTTTGTAGCTACCTTAGAATCATTCTCCTTGTATAATTTTATATCCAGAAAATCAATTTCTTTCTCAGAGAAATGTGTAGTAAAATGTAAAAAATCAGTACGTCTTTCTAAATAAATAACAAACTCTTAAAGTTGCTCATGAGTGCCTGACCACAAGAGAAAGATGTCGTCCACAAATCTTTTGTAAAAAATAATAAATTCTTTTCATTCATGGTCAGATACGATGACGTCCTCAGCCCATCTAGCCATCACCAAACTGACATAGGTATTAGCACAGGGGGTTCCCACAGCAACTCCCCACTGCTGTAAGATAGGACCGACCACAGTAAATAAATAAATTATTCTCCAAGACCAACTTTAGGAATGAGCAGATTTGCATCACTAACAAGTTATTCCATCCACCCTTATTTATCACATAATCACGGACAGCTGCCAAACCATATCCATTTGGGATGGCCGTGAACAGGCTCTTAACATCAAGTGTCACAAAAGAAAACTGCTGGTTTACCGACATCTCTTCCATATTGGAACAACTTCCGTAGGAAATCCACTGAATCTTTCAATATTGAGACACTAGAGGCCACTGCTTTCTTCAAATGATACTTCACCCAGATAGACAAATTTTCAGTAACCCAACCTCGACCTGACACAATCAGTCGGAAGGGAGGGTTATCAATACTTTTATGTACTTTGGGAAGTCCCTTCATTATTGGAAGAGTTGGTTTCTCTATGTAAACACAATTATAAATCTTTTCTGTAATGAATCTAGTAGACAGCATGTCCTTCAGAGTACTCTGTACCTCCAAAATTATCTGATTTGCTTGCAGGAAGTTTATTTGCCTATATGTTTTATCTCCATGTAAAAGTACCAACATTCTGTCAACATAAAACTTTCGATCTAATTGCACAGTAGCACCACCTTGATCTGTTGTTCTAATCACCACCTCTTTATCTGCCATCAGCTCTTTCACTGCTATTCGTTCTTGCAAACTTAAATTAAAGAAACCATGTCCTTTCCTATCAAGGTACATTTCCTTAACAATTTCTGATGATGTAAACTATCATCAGTATGAACAACAGTGGACACAGAGCTGAATCCTGATGCACACCCAGTCCCACTGGAGCCTCTTCAAAGAGTCGAACATTGTTCATACTTGTGTTATTGGGTACTTTATAGCCTGCACTAATTCTACCAATGCTTCTGGGACTCTGATCCCTCTCAAGACTGCTCAAATCAGCCTTCTTGGGATCTTGTCATATGCTTTCTCCAAATCTATAAATGACTAGCTGGACTCTTTTCTCAACTCTATCTTCTTATCTACTATCTGCAATAGTGCAACCATCAGGTTGGTTATGTTTCTTTGTGACCTTAATCTGAATTGCTCATCTCCCATCTTAATTTTCTACTACTGTGCATATCCATTCATTAATCACCCTCTCCCATGCAGTGTCATAGGGCTTTGATGCCTATGTACTGCCAACAACTATGAATGTCCCCTTTATTCTTGTAAACTATGACTACGATGCTTATTCATCAGTCACCTGGGATAAATATTTTTCTCCATAATGCTATAAAAACTTCAGAAGTCATTTCTCCCGTAAGTCACAAAGCATCTTGATCACATCTGCTGTGACCTCATTTGAGCCTGCTTAGCATATGACTTCATATTCCTGAGTGCTGTTGTTACTTCTTCTAGGGTGGGTTTTTCTACCTCTTTCATCATAGGTTGTGGACGGCAGAGTACAGCTTCAGTGGGGTTTTCTTCATTTAAAAGCTCCTGGAAGTACTCCTTCCATCTGTCTTAGATGTTCTATGGAATAGTGATGACTATCTTCCATCTTTGCCTGCAACCTAATAAGAGTTTCTTTTTGCCATCTGCCAACTCACTTTCCAGATGTTGGTAAAGTGTCTCTGATGCCTTGTACTTTGTTACTGTGACTGCTCTCTCAGCCTCTTTGTTAGCCATCTAGGATTCCTTCTTAGCCTGGTCAACCTTTACTACCTCCCAAATTTTCTGCACTCACTTTTTCTTTCTTTTAAAAATTTCCTGGACTTCTGCATTCCTAGTGTACCTTATTTCCATACTTGGTCAGCTGCATATCTGTCCTATATAGTCTTCACACATGTTGTTTTGAGATACTGCCATTCTTCTTCAACTTCTTCTATTTCCTCTTCTTCCTGAAATAATGCAGGCCTGAGTAGTCCCATTTACTCTTGTGCTTTAGCTCCAGTTAACTTTCAGCTCTTTGGCTTAGTTTCTGTTGACCTTATACCTTTCTCTCACCACTGCTTTCAACTGATTGTGGCCAACGGTTTGTTGTGAATAGAATGGCTATGTCATTTTTTCCTAATACCCACAGCTTTCACAGACCCTCTAACATGACAGTATTATACACTGTTCTTGTTTTATTACTGTAAATATCTAATATTTTCATAACCTTTTACAAATACACTTCAGTAACTCAAGTCCTGTGTTGTAAACAGCTGTACAAGACTACTGGTGGTACATAACAATAAAGGACCATAAATATATATAAATACATGAAGTGCTACGGAAAATTGCTTGAAATAATATGTCATGACCTAATCTATAAAATGCACTTTGCTAATGTTGTCAGGTGAAACATACAAATACCTACCACTACCTTCATATACTTATTTATTCTAGTGACAAAAAGTTCCCTATTCGAGATATATACATGCTTCTGATGTAATGGCAGCCAGTAAAGAAGCATTCAAGGCCACCACTGTACTCTGCACACTGAGCTCATGTTCAACACAACACCTCCAAAGGAAGCCATGCATATGTCAAACTGGCAGTGAACACTCCCCTAAGGCAGTGAAAATAAAAGGAACTATAATAATTCCTGCTACCCTACCTCTTGACAATAATGTTGGTATTTTCTGCCCCACTGAGTTCCTTCCCTCAATTTAATTTCTTGACTTTCTATTCATTAATTACAAGATCTCTTTGACAAACCCACTAATATAGCTCTTCCAATGCTCAATACTCAACATCTACTACAGTATCTTTTATACTGTAATAAATTACATTATTTCATATGAATGCAATCTAATTAGCAAATGTTCTGATCCCTACAATGATAACTTTAATCAGTTGTCTGCTGTTATCCACATACTGCTCCTTAAACAAATATCCACTTTGTGTGATCTCCAAAAGCAAAGAAATAATGGCAACAAATAAAGCTTGCAGATTATGCGATAACATACAGTAGGATAGCAAATATCACTTTTTTTTTGAAAAAAGTGATATCGTAGGTTGCCATTTCATTAGAACAGATTATTTACATAAATCAGGTATACACGGAGTACATCCAATGAAAAAATCAAAATGTAGATTTGTCATAAATCAAATGGCAAACAGCTATTAAAGATTATTAGCAGTATTCATAACAACAAAAAAATACTACAACTGTAACCCTATGAAACATTGCATCAAATTTCTCAGAATGTGTCATGACCTCAACTCAGAAATGTTCTTCACTGGTGATGCTAGCTATAAATATACACTCGCAACTCTACTTTTGTATAAATTACATACTACAATGTACTTTACTGCATATGACTCTAAACTGCACCCACAAAATTCCACAAAACATTTTGGGTACATAGTCTTACACTTTCTCCAGTTTAAAAAAAAAATGTATCCAGTACTGTGAAACTTGCACAACGGTGGCAGCTTTTTTGAGTCCTGGTAAATTGATTGACCATTTTGTTAAATTTGCTAAATTTCCCTAAGGCCAAAAGACTTCAGAGGATGCATAATGAGGAGTCTAGGAGGCTTGCCCCCTCCCATTCATGTATTACTGCCAAACTATTTTTTAATTGTTAAAATTCAGTAGCATGGTCAGCTGACACATCTAGACTCAACCTATGGTACAATATTCGCCACAATCCCTCCAATGTCAATGGAAGACTCACAGCATATCCGCTGTTCCATGGTCAGAAATGAATCCGCACTGCTTCTCTGTAAAAACATACTTTACTACAAGATGTAAACTCATTTCCAACACTAAGCATAGTCTTTTCAAGGAAGGAAGAGAAGGGAACACCCTCTCCTTCCCCCTTTTTTAAACTGGAGTTGTCCATCTAAATCTGATGATCAAAACACATTGTCACCACCTTCCAATCAGTACTGAAAAGATGGGCTAGCTACGGTTCCCTAAAATATTTAACAATTTCAGTGTTTTTGTGTTTCTGGCAAGATGTTCTCCAATGTCACAGCCTTGCAAACCCAGAACTGTTTGATCACTACAGTTACCTCATGTACAGAAATGGACTAATCCAAAGTGCTTCTTGTACTATGTCGCTGAAGTATGTATAATGTCTTCCACATTCAAAATTTTCACCAAAACGTTCTTTCCATACCACGTCTCCATTTGAGATCAGCATTACTTTCTCTATGCTAAGAACAATGTGGGCAATGTCCCACCTCCCAAAAAGTAATTCAACCATTTGCAAAAATCATTGAGGTCATCCTAAAAGACACCCTCCCCAGTCACTTTTTATTTTAACACCTTTATTGAATTATCACTTATGACACAGGTAAACATATATTTCTATAAAGGTGCACAAACCATATTAACATGTTTACAGGTACAAACATTATACACCACATATATTCTTTAGTACAATTAGTATCAATGAAGCATTATATAACTTGCTCAATTCCTGCTTTCCCTTAAACTTCACTCCTCCTTTAAAATTATTCTGCATGTACTTCTCCCACAAGTTCCATTTTTTATATGCAACTTGTTCCTACTTTTTGCTAAAGATCCCACTTCCAGTTCTTTTATCTCTGTTACAATATTCACTACTTCAAATATGGTTGGTTTAGGCTTTGTTTTCCATTTTCTAGTAATTGCTTTTTAGGTAGCCACCAGAATTAAACTTAACAAGGCCTACTATTTCTAGGCAATTCAAATCCAGTATCCCAGCTCAAAAAAAAAAAAAACATTTTCTTAGTGACACCCATTTGCTCATACAATATTTCTGACAAAGTATTATGTAGGGAACTTTAAAGTCTGCCATTTCATTACACTCCCAAATCATATCTTCCCAGTTACCTCTTTTCTTCCCTATCACACCTCCAACATATGCCATCTACCCAAGGAAAAATTCTTCAGAGTCTGCTTGGGTTTTAAAAATAACTACGCAAATGTTTCCTAGCAAAAATCCTAAATATTCTAGACTTTGTTGTATATTTGGAAGCCATACATGTGTCCTCCCATTGTTTCATTGAGAATTGCTTATCCAGTCTCTCTTCCAAATATCTTCTATCCTCCCCCGATTGATTCCTATATTTATTGTGCAATACATTATTTGCCATACTAATTATCCTTTTTTAACAGCAGCTTATGTTCTACATTCAACTAAAAACTCTACCAGAGCAAGTGTTTCACTTTGGATTCTGCTTTCCCTTTTTCTTTTTCTATAGTCTGATATCAATCCCTGATAGGGAAGGCAATCTCTAGCCTGTAGTCCAAATGTCTTTTTGGCCTGTTCTCATTCTATTACCTTTCCCTCCAATTATTTGCTCACAATACATTGGTTCATTTCACAGTTTTCTCCAGGAAATTCCAGCCCCCTCTTGCCTAGTCTCTGTACCTCTAATTGCAGTCATTCCTATCATCAGATTCTCCTGTCTCCATTCTTCAGTTGGCTTAGTTCTTAAATACTTTCTGCTACTTTATGGATATAATATTCTGCACAGCTGTTGTTATTCTCCTTAAGGATCTCCATCCAAATCCCACTCTCTCCTTATTTCTCGAATTTTCCCATTTCATCATCTTCGCTTTCCACTCCGAATTAAAGCTTTCTGCTTGTGTTATGTATACGAGTCTTAATAGTGTAGCTCTAAAATTTCCTTTCAAATCAGAAAATCCTGAACAACCTTGTTCTATTGGAAAGATCATGTTTGTCCCACTTGACTCTTGCCTTCTTCCCCTCCCAGATAAAATATTTCATCTCTTTATTAACTACTATTCAAAACTTCTGGACTGGTTGATAAAACATGCCTGACCAATGTATAAAACTATATGGCGATCCCCAAACCTTTCAGTTTCTCAGTTTTTTGCTTTTTAGTCATTTCCTACATATCCTTAGCTGCCATAACTGAATCATTTTTAACCCATACTCCTAAATACTTCACCTTATCATGTCCACATAAATATGAGTATTGCTGAACCAAATCATGTGTGGGCACATAGTTTACAGCTACAGCCTTTGTTTTACCTTCATTAATTTTATATCCCAAAAAGGCTTGAAACTATCTCTGAATGTCCCACAACACTGAGATGTCCTTTGCCAGTTTTATCAGGTACAAAATATTATCTGCAAATAAAGCCATATTTTTCTGATTACCATATTAATTATATTCTTGAATGTCTGAGTCCCTTATTTTCTTTGCCAATGGGTCTAAATATAATACAAAATAAGGGAAAGAAGACACCCAGGCCTAGTTTCTCTGTCCAGACACAACGTATCAGAGAGGAACTCTCCTACTTTAATTTTTGCCTCCAATCTGTCACATGCCACCTAATTACTGTATAAGGGAATGCAAATGCTTCCACTGCCCTACTCATAAAATCCCAGCTTACACTGTCCAGTGGTATTTTCTTACATTCTTCGTCCCTCTGGATCATCATTTTTTTATTAATGTTGTCAAATGTTTGCTCTCACATGACCACAGTGATCCATTTCCATCAATTTTTGGCAATATCTTTGTCATTCCTTTATCTATTACAGACATAAACACTTTATAACCATGGCTTAAACTAGAAATGGGCTTATATGAAGCTGGGTCTGATGGGTCTTTACCATCTTTAGGTATTGCAGCCACCACATCTTTCTTCCAGGATATCTGCGCTTCATTTAATTGTTTAAATACTGTTAAAAGTTTTCCAGATATTTATAACTTTCTTCCCTCATAGCTTCCAAACTTCCACAGGAATAACATCTATTTCTGCAGACTTTCTTGTAGACTGATTATACGTCATTGTTTTTATCTCATTTCATTGTATCTTAACTGTTAACTGTTGAGCCACTTCTACCTCTAACCTTGAAATACTTAAGTTATCCATAAATAATTCCATGTGTGCTTTTACTTGACTTCCACATTTCTCGGTTTCACATACATTTTAATAACATTTACAAAATATCTCTTACACCTTTACAGAATCTCTGGTTATTTTTCTTGTTAAAAGGTTCTCTAAACTTGGCAACAACCCTTTCCATTTTCTCTTGCCTAAGTTGTTGTACTAAAAGTGTTTGTGGTCTGGAGTTAACATCAAAAAACAGTTGCTTAACGGCAATCTTTATAAACTCATGCATACTATTTGGATACTCCCTTATTTTCACTTTAGCACTCTGCAGGTGAACCTCTTCTTGTTCTGTGAGATTCCCTTACTCTGCAATACTTTAACCTTTGTCAGCCACTCTAAATAGTTCATGTTACTTCTAACCATGTATATATATATATATTTGTTTTATTTCTACCCCATTTTAAACTCTACTTTCATTTTAGCCTACTCACTGTCTATACCTTCTGAAGAAATGTTGATCTTCCCTAATAGTCTTCTCTTTATAACAAGTAAGCGGGGAAGGGCCAAGGGCCAGTGTTTAATTTTTACTTCATTGCCAGTATTTTTATCTTAGTTGCTATTGGATATGTGTTGAAGCTTTCAATTAAAAACGCATGTCCCTGTGAAATATATTTTCTGTCTAGTCTACCCTGGTTATTGTATCTTGGGGAAAAATATGTAAACTTTCTCTCAGAGTTCCTACTACTGATTTCATTTCTTCCATATCAAATTTTCATAAATTTCTTCATAAATCTACCCGCTTTTCTTATATTTCCCTTCAAGGTCCCCCAGAAACATCCTCACTGTTGCAAGCCAAGTTCTAGTCCTCACCTAAAAGTAATATTTCCTAATGAAATATGATTATTTCTCCCAAAATTGTCTTAAGTTCCATAACAGCAGTTTTAAGTGAAATGTAAATTCATGCTAGTATAATCCTCCTCCCTTGCAAGTAGCCACTTACTACTAAAGAACTGACCACTATTAACTTTTTCCCCTCTTTTATCACTATTGGAGATCCTTTAACAGTTACTATAACTACTTCCATTTTCATCTGTCCCTGTTATTCTGCTCAGTATCCATTCTTGAACTCCTTTCTTTATCAAATTCACCTGCTCACTTTCCAAATGTGTCTCCTATAGTATTATTTGTACTCTGCATTTCTTAATATAATTCAGTACTCCTTCCTTTTTGTCTATACCTGTGAGGCCACTCACATTTCAAAACAATATGGACAGTATAACCATTAGTATAAGAAGTTATTATTCCCACCTATTATGCATAGCAGATTTTTTTGCATGTCTATTTAAAGCTTTTGTGTTACATGCACCCACTAATGTTTGGCAGGATGATCCTTTAAACAGTTGTTTCTCTAATGAATACTCTCAAAAAAAAAAAAAAAAACTAACACTCTCCCAGAGTATCCCCATAACCTATTAATTAAAACAAATGCACAACATTATATACATCTTCAAATAACAAAGTTTAACCCTCCTGATGGGAACAATCACAAATCAAGAGCTGCACCCACAAGCAATAATTAACCTAAAATTAAAGTCAGCCATATTAAGATGCATGTTACAGTCTATGGTCCTACTTACACTAATTGCTGCCTTTTCTTCTCTTATTTGTATTCCCCTCCCAGATGTGAAAAACAGTTTATACGCTTTCAGAAAATATTACATTTTTCCTAAAAAAAGTGATCTTGCTTTTATTACCTGCCCCTTTAGCCAGTTTGTCTCCATGGAAACATAAGAACAAACTGTACAGCTACCCTCAGCTGCAGACGTCTCAACTCGCACTGAACATTTTTAAAGAAAAACTTTTCATTACATTCAGTGTTCTCTTATTTACTTGTTTTCACAAAACAATTATTAGATTAAGCCAAGAACCTTAATCCAGACATTCACCAATGCAAAAATAAGAGAAAAAATATAAATTCTACATATATTCTAATCAGTGCACTTTTACACCCAATCCCCCACAACAACCCAAGATTACAGCATATTAACATAAACATGCTTCTGTTCAGCCTTTCTTCTCTTTTTGTACTGTAATGCCAACATTTCATAAAACTAAAAATGGAAAAAGGTACTTGTTTACTTTAGTACCTTTATGACATACAACAATAATTGAAATGTTTTAGCATACAACATGCATTTACATCATGAAATGTTTTATACAAATACTGTTATGAACAAAAATTGTTTTACTTAGTTACTTTTTTTACTTTTCCCCTTAGTGCCCTTCTAAACATTATGGACATGAAGTAGGGTATATGCATTTCACTCCCCCACAAGTATAACAAAGTCAAACAAGTCCAATCTTTCCACTTTTTCTTGTACAGTCATATACCACAAATGTGACTGATGCTTTGCAATCTCATTTATTCACTAATTTCATTGTTACTGGTCTTCCTCTTCCTGTTCATCTCTGTCTCTCAACCACAGTCTCCAGTTCAGGTCCAAGGTACTCCCTATTTTCCTAGTAAACTCTTTTGTTTTTTTCTGGCTCTTAAGCATTTTCCTTTGGAACATTGGAAAAGGTTTCTGTCAAAGTCTCTCTATGAGCTTTATTATCAGAATAATGAGATGTAGAGTCCCCTTCTGTTTGATGGATCACTTTTTGTTGGACAAACCTTTGTATTTCCTCCTCAGCCTGTTCTGCATCACAAATTACTTTGATCCTCCAGGAAAAATATTCTGAAGACAGCTGGACACAGAAGCTTGAATGTCACACCTGCCACTCAACATTCCCTGATTAGTCCAGTCTGTTCCTTCCAGTTTTTCTGTTACAGCAAAAATGTTAGATTTTTCCCTGCATACTCTGTCCTCTACCTCCAGCACATTTTGAAATAGCTCTTCTTGAGCAGTCTCATACTTAGTCAGCCTTTTTTTCATTCCCATCTCTGATTGTTGCAGTTTCATCACTTCATTTGAATAGCTGTTTAAAGCTTCTTTTATTTTTTCCAGACTTTTATTTTAGTTGATATACTCCTTCAATATTTAGTTTATTTTAATCAGCTCTGAGCACATTTGATTTATTTTTCTTTTTTTCTCTAGATTACTGGAAGCCACGTCTTACACCAAAGCTGGAGATAGAACTGCTTTTTGCTGAACATCTGCAGGATTCTTCCTACTCAGTGATTTAGTTTCACTTTTTCCACTTGAAATTCTTTTGGGCTGTCTAAGTTTCTTCTTTGCTGGCATCCAGACAGTGTACTTACTATCCAGTAAATGACTTTACTAAAATTGTCAGTTACTGGTAATTATATTTTAGTTTCTTTTTCATGATGGGGGAACTGAAATTAAGCTGTTGATCAGTGTGCAACCATGTTGGAAGTCTACTCACTCTCCATAGTCTTGACCAACTATTCATTCACATGAAATTTTACTTTACTGACTGCTAAAATTACAGCTTGTCCATGTATACTGACTGAATGTGGAGAATCCCCTACCAGACTGATTCACTCACCAGTGGATCCAAGGGATACTGTCAAGACAAGCACCAACTAACTTTCAACCTCAACTCTCTGCCATCACCTCAAAGATTGAAATCTTACTCAGAGTCCATTTGGACTCCATGTCCAATCTCTCACAGAATACAACATTATTTTTTTGTGGATGGGAGTTTAACTCATCCTGCACAGAAGCATTTGTTTGACATCCAGGAGTTTATCACACACTTAGTTAACATCTGTCCAGAGCCACCTGTTTTTTGTCTGATCCAACTCACCATCAAGTGGTGATCAGTTGACAGTTCAGCATCTTTATTATCCAGAGTATCAAGAACATAGGGGTTTTGGGTCTGATACCATGGCTACAGAGTCAATTTTTGTCCTTTGGCCTATGATGTTCTAATGCCAAGTATAGTAATGGGTACACATGCGTCTGAATATGAATCTTGTTATGTATGATCAATGAGCGGTAGAGAACTCCAATGACCAGTTCCCATTTGATTTATATGAGGCAAACTATTCCTCCCAATTACACCCATCCAGGCATACCTCTTAACTGTCCAAATTTTCACAGAATCTCCAGATTTTTGTGTCATATTTTTGGTCGTTGTGGTTTTCTGGCAAAACACTAGGATGATCTGAAAACTGAAGTCATCAAATAATAACAGACATTTGAGTTTCAGACTTCAAATCCTCCAGAAAATGTATGTTAACACAAACCTTGTTACCCAACAACATTTGAAGTTTATAAGAGCAATATTTAAAAAACTGTCCTTATTTTGGGGCCTTTGCCTGCCCCCCCATTTTGTCAGGCTTTGTCCAGATTTCTTGCACTAAAAGGTTGAGAGGTATGCTTTCAGGTATCCCAATCATTTCCTACGTCTATGTGCATACGCTTATACATACATACACACACACACACACACACACACACACACACACACACACACACACACACACACACACACACACACACACAGTCTCTGAAATAAAAGACTGTCAAAATATGATCAGGAGGATGGGATTACGCAGTTCAATGAGGTCAACTGATACAAGATGTTTTGGCTAGGTGGGATGAAACCAGAAAAACACCATTTGGTCCACCAAATGGACCATTTAGGGGAAAACCTATAGCCTTCTAAAAGAGACTGACTAATTATAAGAATCCCAACTGTTCCTTCCTGGACTTTGGCATACACATCTTATACAAAAGTTAGTAATTCCTTCTGTTGGGATTTCCCATTTCCTCACAGATTACAAATATTGGGATAGTGGCTTTACCAACTTATTCAGCTTCAAGCCACAAACTTACCCATATCTTCTAACTTCTTACTTTATCTCTAGTCTGCATATATGGTAGACTTTTGCAATTTTGATCAGTATTTTCTGTTTTTTTCTGTCCAGCATGTCCTTTAACTTATTCAATTTTTGACATCAGTTATGCAGCTAAATTAGACAATTTGTTTTTCAGCTTTCTTCCCATTAACTGCTGAGGATAGTGAGACACTGGGTCCCTGGAATACAGTATTCCTACACTTCAAAACTGAAAGATGACAATCCTCATAGTATTGGCCACTTGACTTTCTCATAAAAGTTTTCACTATTTCACTAGTTATCTCCACATGCACTTGTTCATCACAATCAAGTGGACTGGAAGTTATGTCTGAATTTCTGCTCAAGCACAAATTTGCTGTACTTTGTTTTGTAGGCCACTGCCAAAAATAAAATCAGACATCCACTTTCTTGAGATTACAAACATTAATTGCAACTGTACTTGTGCTAATCATGTTGGTTACTTCATGTTAATTAGTATAAGGATCTAGGAAAAGTATCTTCAAATTTATCACTCTTGACAACAAATACAGTCTGGAACTAAGGATGTTCATTTCCTCCTGCCAATTGCTGTTAAGGCAGGAAATGCATATGGCACAAGCCTGCTCTAGCTGTTCCATCATTAAATCTCTTGCTCCTCCTTTGCAATTTACTATTAGTAAAGAGTGGTACAGGATATGTACAAGGATAGTGTGACAGTGGTGAGGTCTGCGGTGGGAGTGACTGATGCGCTTAAGGTGGAAGTGGGATTACATCAAGGATCAACTCTGATCCCTTTCTTATTTACAGTGGTGACTGATAGGTTGACAGACGAGATCAGACAGGAGGACCCGTGGACTATAATATTTGCAGATGACATTGTGATCTGTAGTGAGAGTAGGGACCAGGTTGAGAAGACTCTGGAGAGATGGAGATATGCTCTAGAGAGGAAAGGAATGAAGATCAGCAGGACTAAGACAGAATATGTGTGTGTGAATGAGAGGGAGGATAGAGGAATGGTGAAGATGCAGGGAGTAGAGTTGGCGAAGGTGGACCAGTTTAAGTACTTGGGATCAAGAGTTCAGAGTAATGGTAAATGTGGAAGAGAGGTGAAGAAGAGACTACAGGTAGGGTGGAATGGGTGGAGAAGAGTGTCAGAAGTGACTTGTGACAGACGGGTACCAATAAGAGTGAAAGGGAAGGTCTACAAGAGGGTAGTGAGACCAGCTATGTTATATGGGTTGGAGACAGTGGCAATGACAAAAAGGCAAGAGTCAGAGCTGGACGTGGTAGAGTTAAATATGTTACGATTTGCACTGGGTGTGACAAGGGTGGACAGGATTAGAAATAAGTATATTAGAGGGTCAGCACAGGTTGGAAGGTTTAGAGACAAAGCCAGAGAGGCAAGATTACATTGGTTTGGACATGTGCTGAGGAGGGATGCAGAGTATATTGGGAAAAAGATGCTAAGGATGAAGCTGCCAGGTAAACGGAACAGAGGAAGGCCTAAGATAAAGTTTATGGATGTGGTGAGAGAGGACATGCAGGTGGTTGGTGTGACAGAGCAGGATGCAGAGGACAGGAAGAAATGGAAACAGATGATCCGCTGTGGCGACCCCTAACGGGAGCAGCCGAAAGAAGAAGATTGAACTGTCACACTTAAATATGCAAACATACATTTATATAAAAGAAAGCAAACCATATTAACACATTCCTTGTTACAAACATCATACATCATTTTTTTGTATAACTATCATCAATCCAACATTACATAAATTGCTCAATTCCTGCCTTCCCGTAAATCTTAGTCCTCCTCTAAAACATTATACTGTGTGTATTGTACCCACTATTTCCATTTTTTCTATGCAATTTGCTCCTACCCTTTTCTAAAGGTCTCACTTCTAGTTCTTTTACATCTGTTACAATATTCAGTACTTCAAATACAGTTGAATTAGACTTTGATTTCTACTTTCTGGTAATTACTTTTTTGGCAGACTTAAAAATTAAACTTGGCAAGGCCTTACTATGTCTAGGCAATTCAGATCTTATTTCACAGTTCAAAAAAATTATTGCTTAGTTACAACCATTTGCTCACCAAATACTTCTGACAGAGAACTCAGTAAAGAATTTCTGAAGTCTACCAACTCATTATACTCTCATTACATATGTTCCCAGTTATCTCTTTCTTCCCCATTGCACTTCCAACATTTCCAATCTAAGGAAAAAATCTTTGAAGTCTGTTTGGGGTACAAAAATACCAGTGCAAGTACTTCTAAAACAAAACCTAAATATTCCAGCCTTTGCTGCATACTAGGGAGCCATACATATGTCCTCCCATGGTTTCCTTCTGAACTGCTTATACAGTCTCTCTTCCCAATCTTTTCTAACATTCTCTGATTGATTCCTTCAGTTGTCATGCAGTATGTTATATGCTTTGCAAATTAGACCTGTTTTAACAGCAGCTTCTGTTCTGCATAAGTACATCCCTTTTTCTTTGTCTTCCATACTCTACTGATTATCCCTCCTTAAATCCTTTCTTTATCACATTCACATCTGTCCTTAAATCCTTTCTTTATCACATTCACATGCTCATTTCTTTCCATATGCGTATCCTGTAACATTGCTAATTGCTCTCTGCATTTCTTAATATAATTCAATACTCTTTCCTTTTTGCCTATACCTGTGAGGCCATTCACATTCCAAAATAATACAGAGTAGCCATTATGATAAGTTATTGTTCCTACTTCTTATTTATGACAGTTTCTTGAAATGTTTGTCTCCTGATTTTGTGTTTCATGTACCAAAAAATGTTTGGCGGGTTGATTTTTTTATACGGCTATTTCTTGTCATCTCCATTTGAACCTATGTCACATTTTACAAGACTTTTTATTTTAACAAACAAAAAAGCAAACATAGCCCCAGCAGCTATTAAAACAAACACACACAACTATGTACTTCTTCAAATAATGTAGTTTAACCCCCCTGATAGGAACAACTGTCCCAAATCGACAGCTGCACACATAGGTATTGCTTAACTTAACTTTATGGTTATCCATGATATGACCCATGTTATAGTCTGTGCTTCTACTTACACTAATTGCTGTCTTTTCTTGTATTATCTTTATTCCCCTCCAAGATGTGAAAAAACAGCTTAAATGCTTTCAGAAAACATTAACCTTTAGCCTTTAAAAACGTTCCCTGACTTTTATTGCTTGCCCCTATAGTCAGTTTGTCTCCATGGAAACAAGTACAAAATATACAGCTGCCCTCATCTGCAAGTCTCTTAACTCATACTGAACATTTGCCAAATGAAAACTTTTAATTATATTCAGTATCTTTTTATTAACTTGCTTACACACACACACACACACACACACACACACAAAACTTTTTAGATTAAACCAAGGGCTTTAATCCAGACATTCACATATGCAAAAGTAAGAGAAAACATATCAACTCTACATATACTACATCCTATGCCTCACCTCAACAATTCAACATTACAGCATATTAACATAAATATACTTTTCTCCAGCCTTTCCTCTCTTTTTAGATTGTAATGCCTACATTTCTTAAAACTAAAAAAAAAAAGAAAAAAGAGCACCCATTTACTATAGTATCATTATCCCATATGATAAGCAAAAATGCTTTACTACAAAACATTCAATTTATATCATGAAATGTTTTATACCAAATACTGCTAAGAACAAAAATTGTTTTACTTAGTTGCTTTTTTCTCCTTCCTTCAGTGTTCTCACAAAGAGTGAGGTATGTATATTTCATCTTCTCATAAGTTTAACAAAGTCAACAAAAGTCCAGTCTTTCTACTTTTTCTTGTAAAGTCATACTTCATAAACATGACTGATGCTTTACAATCTCACATTTATTCACCATTTTCAATGTTGTTGGTTTTCTTCCTGTTCATCTCCATCTCCCTCATGTTCAAGTCCAAGGTACTCAATTCTAGTCAAGTTCTGTGCTCTCTCATTTTCCTTTGGAACATTGGAAAAGGTTTGACTGGCAAAGTGTCTCTATAAGCTTTATTATCAAAAGAATTAGAAGCAGAGTCCCATTCTGTTTGATGGCCCACTTTTAGTTGGACAAACTTTTATATTCCCTCCTTAGCCTGTTCTGCATCAGAAAATGACTTTGATCCTCCAAGAACAAATACTCTGAAGATAGTTGAATACAGCAGCTTGAATCTCACACCTGCCTCTTGAGATTTCTTGATGGCTGGGATAAATTTGCTTCTCTACTCCCTGGTGTACAGTGAATACTTATTTTCCACAAACATTCTTCTGTCTCCAGTTTTTAATACTTTGCCCTTCTGCCACAGTTTCAGGATCAACTCTTTCTTCTGGTATGAACGCATCTTTACTAAAACAGGTCTTGGCTGCTTTCTTAAGGTGATGTCTACAGCATACACATGATGCACCCTTTCAAATATCAAATCCTGCTGTGGAGTACCAGTCCAGTTGCTTATTTGTGGTTTCATCAAATTAATACAGTCTGTCCCTTCCAGTTTCTCTGGTACAGCAGAAAATCATGTCTTCTCTGCAGGCTCTGTCCTCTAACTTTACCATTTACTGAAACAGCTCTTCTTGAGCAGCCTCATATTCAGCTAGCTTGTTCTTCATTTTGACCTCTTGCAGTTTTATCAGTTCATCTGGATAACCGTTTAAAGATTCTTCCATTTTTCCAGCCTTTTGTTATCTGAGTTGATATACTCCAAAGTTTCATTTTGTAATCAACTCTGAGCATATTTGATTTATTTTGTCCTCTAGATTACTACAAGCCATATCTTGCACCAAAGCTGGAGCTTGAACTGCTTTTTGCTGAACAGGTGTAGGCTTCTCCCCAGCCAGTGTTTTCTCTTCACCTTTTCTAGTTGATTTTCTTTTAGGCTCTCTAAGTTTCTTCTTTGCTGGCATCCAGACAGTGTACTTAATAGTCAGTTCCTGAAATTACAACTTGCAGAGCTACTGACCCTTATCTCTTAGTCTCTTTCCCAACAAACCCTGTAACAGTAACTATTCCGGGTAAACTACTGCTTATATGTGATGACCTCTCAAAATTCCAAGCCCTTCCAAACCCAGATAACAAAGCAGCCTATGTAGAATTTTTCACAGAAACTCTGTACAACCATGTCAACAGCAGCATACAATTCACTGTACCTACCAAAAGTAAGCCCAAAACAAACCACCCTGACGGAATCCAAAATTAAAGAAGTTACACAATAAAAGAAAAAAGTTATAGCTACAATTAGGAATAGCAACACCTAAAAAGATAAAAATTGTCTCATCCAACTGAATAGACAACTAAGAAGGCTAATTAAATAATCCAAAATAGCTACTTTTGAGGTAAAGATAGCTTCCTGGGTGAAGGACCACCATAAGGCTTTAGTTTAGTTAAGTCAGAAACCTCAAAAGAAGCATACAACAGTGTGCTAAACTGATTGTAAATGCAGCCATGTTCACGGAGCTAGGAGATATAGCAAGTCTAATGGCCAACAAATTCATCTCCAAATTTACCCAACACACACACCCTTAGCCACCTCCCAGGAAACACCATCTAACATAACCCCTCCAATTATCACTAAAGAGAATGCTCTCCAAAGCCAAGAAATCAGCTTCAATGGGCCCCTGATAATATCCCAGGATGCCTCCTAAATAAAGTCAAATACAACCTATCATGGCCACTGTAGTCAATATTTAATGACAGCCTCTGAACAGGCTTTGTGCCACATGAATGGAAGACCACAATGCGTATCTCCCTGCTTAAGGGTGGACCATTAACAATTCCCGGCAACTACAAACCCATCAGTCTGAATAGTCTCATAATCAAAGCCAAGAAAATAATTATTCATTGAAATGATTAACAATGACATAGGAAACCTCCAGATACTGGATTCAACTCAGTTTAATTTTGTCAAAGGCAGGTCATGCCTACTAAACCCGATGGATTTCTTTGAGAAGGTCACTAAGGCAATGGACAAAGGCAAAACAGAGCATACTGCCTTCCTTGACCTAGCTAGGGAATTTGATACTATACTACACTTGGGTATCATAAACAAATTAATGGAATTCAACCATACTGGATCTGGTTCTCACTAATATGGGAGACTGCTGCACACCTCCTACTGTAATGCCTTCCCTGGTAAGATCAGACGACAAAATGGTCTCCTTTGAAGAAAAAATAAAACCTGGACCCGCTGCTAAACCTGGAATATTCAGGAACTATTCTGATGCTACCCTCCTGCTATTAAGTGAAAACCTGGCATAATTTCAGGCTCCCATAAACCCTGAGAACACTGCTGTCTATGCAAAACTGTTCACAGAAATCCTGTGCAAACATCTTAATAGCTGCACAGGATTTCTGTGAACAGTTTCGCATAGGCAGCAGTGTTCACAGAAATCCTCTGCAAACATGTTAATAGCTACACAGAGGCAGCTGTACCCACCACAAAGAAGTACAGAACTAACTCAAAAACAAGACACCCTGGTTGAATCACGAAATCAATAGGCTGTATAACAGGAGGAAGAAAATCATGGCAAAAATTAGAAGGAGCAGCACCCAACAGGATAAAAACACTGTCATCAAACTAAACACAAGGACAACCACAAAGCATTATTTAGCTATGTCTGCAACCTCAAAGGCAATACACAATTGTGTGCAGAGCTCATTGTAAAGGGAGCCATTTATACTGAGCCAGAAGATATAGCAAACCTCCTGGCTGATAAACTCAGCTCCAACTTTACCCCTCTCTCCTCCTCAACCTTCTCTTAGGAAATATCATCAAATATAACCCCCCCTACTATCACTAGGGAACAGGTCCTTAATGCTCTGTCAACTGATAAAGTTCTACCACAAGAACACAGGGTAGTGAGGGAAAGGAAGAAATTGAATACCATCATGGAAGTATCGAATAAAGGAAACTATAGAGCAATTAAGACAAGAAGTGTCACTGTTAGAGGAATATAGAAGAGGGAACAGATCAACAAAAATAATAAGAATGACAGATGTGATAAAAGCAATGCACAATATTAGAAGAGATCAGGATCTATCATGACCCATCGCAAATAACCTAAAAATCTCAGCACTGGTGGAAAAACTTAGAAGATAAGCAAAAAAATATACAGGAAAAGTTTTTTAGAGAATTGGGAAACAAGGTAAAAGGAATTGAAAGACCGCTAAAAAAAAGAGAAAATAGGTACATTTTGGAGAAGTAACTATGAAGATCCTGTGGATCACAGCAAAGATGCTAAACAGACAGAAGTAAAGAAAGAATAAGAAGTTTAAAGGTACAGGATATGAAATGGGATGAAGCAACAGCCAGAGAGTTTTAAACAAATTTAAGAAGAGCCTCTAATTGGAAAACCCGACGCCCAGATGCAGTACCTACTTTTTGGCTAAAAGTATTAACATCTTTGCTCAAAGATTTAGCCATGAGTAAAGAACTACTTATATGTGCACCCCGAACAGACACCAACCTGACTAACAACAGGAAAAACAATGCTCCTACTTAAGAGTGAACCTGCAAGCTATGCTAAAAATTATAGCCCAATAACTTGCCTTCCGACAACGTATAAACTATACACAGGAATTGATGCTGACAGAGTTTATAATCATTTAAAAGAACACTCAATTGCCTTCTAAATAGCAAGAAACATGCCCTATTAGGGCCTCTGAAATTACTATTTAACTGTAGCCTGCAAACAGGCTTCATGCCTCATGAATGGAGAAAGGCAGCAGACATCTCTCTGCACAAAGCTGGGCCATCTGCAGACCCTGGAAACTATAGAGCCATAAGTCCAACTAGTCATATGTACAGCCATGAAAAGAATTATCATGGGGATGATCAAATGAGATATAATAAACCACTAGCCCCAAACCAGTTTGGTTTTGTCAAGGGTCCTGCCATAAACAAACTTTACAACAAAAGGAAGAAACTGTTGCAGAAAAGAGGAAAATCCCAGAATGCAAAAAGCTCCCTTACTAGCCTCAGTAAGAAGCTGAAATCCCTCATAAAATCCACCAAAGCTAGTTACGAAAATAAAACTGCCAAAGATTCCAAAGACAACCACAAAGCATTCTATAGCTATGTGAAGAATCTAAATGGCAATGCTGAGATCTGCTCTGAGCTACAACAGAATGGCATTGAATATACTGATCCCAAGGATATTGCCAATATCCTGGCAGATCAATTCAGTGCCAACTTCACCCCCTCTCACCCCCCAAAAGGCCTGTCTCAATACCAAAAGATTGCCAAATTCCGGTAATATCGGACACACACAGGTAAAAACCGCACTCTCCAAAGCTAAGAATACGCCATCCATGGGACCAGATGACATCCTGGGCTGTGTACTACATGAACTACAAAATGAACTGGCACCTCACCTAACTGTCATGTTTAATCATAGCCTCACCTCAGGCTTCATGCTCACTGAGTGGTGCACAGCTACAGTTATCTCACTCCACAAGGGGGGATCCACCTTGGATCCTGGGAACTACTGTCCCATCAGTCTGACGAGCCTGATCTGCAAGGCCATGGAATGTATTATCATGGAACTTATAAATAAAGACATTGGCAACCTTCAAACACTGGACCCTACCCAGTTTGGGTTCGTGAAGGGCTGATCTTGTCTCCTGAACCTGAATGACTTCTTCGAATCAGTCTCCAGAGCTGTGGATGGGGGTAAGGCGGTCCATACAGCCTATCTGCACCTCACCAAGGCCTTCGACACCATCCCCCACTCTGGAATCATAGATAAACTTACTAAGCTGGGCATTAATCTCTACGTCACTCGATGGGTTGCCAACTGGCTTACTGACAGAACCCACACTGTAAACGTAGCCAACTCCAAATCCAGCTCCAGACAAGTGACAAGTGAAGTACCTCAGGGTTCAGTCCTGGGACCGCTCTTGTTTGGCATCTACTTCTCTGAAGTACAGTACAGGCCAACACTAAGGGACTCTGGCTAACAAAGTTCACAGATGACCGCAAACTGGGAGCCATTATTGAATCCCCAAATGATGTGGATATTCTACAAAAGGGCCTTACAGAAACTGATGCTTGCTGCCACAGCCATGGGCTCATTGCCAAGAAATGTATAGTTATCCCCTTTGGGAACATGTACCCATGAATTACCACACAGATGGCAGTACACTAAACACCGAAAGTGTGATAACAGACTTAGGGACACAGGTGGACAGTGGTCTCACCTATGATAACCACATCGCCACAACAGTCAGGAAATCCTTCTATGTGGCACACCTCATCACTAAGGGCTTTTCATCCAGAAAAAAAGGTCATTGTCCCACTGTACTCATCCCTCATTAGACCCATTATAGAATACAAATCCCCATTTGGTATGGACCTCTCAAGAGATCTGCAACAACTGGAAAGGCCGCAGAAATACCTCACTAAAAGAATCACATGCCTATAGCAGATGCCCAATGCTGACAGTCTAAAAAAACTCCAGCTATACTCTGTCGCATATCGTCTACTCAGAGGCGATCTCTGCTTAACATACCCAAACCCAGAGCTGTTGGACATGCTACACTTAAAGAAATCCCAATCCCTCAGAGCCACATGCTCCAAGGATCTTAACCTTGTCATCACAATGAACAAAACATGCTGGAGGGATAGGTTCCTGACCCAGAGACTCCCCAGACTCTGGAATAGACTGTCCATACATGTCAAGCAGAGCGCCTCTTTGGCCCTCTTCAAAAGGAACCTTGACGATTGGATGGGAGATAGGAAATTCACCCCGGGGATCACATCAATCACCCTGCTAGACAGGGGTCCAGGGAAGTAAATATTGTGGGAAGAAATAGCCAGGGAATTATTATGGCTAGGCTTGTATAGGTCCTAGAGTCACTAGCTTAGTACTAACCTATGATCATGCCTACTCAACCTGGTGGACTTCTTTGAGAAGGTCACCAAAGCAATGAGTGAGGGCAAAATCATTCACGCGGTCTACCTTGACCTGGCCAAGGCATTTAACACAATAGTCCACTCGGGCATTGTTGACAAACCCAAGAAGTTAGGTACACACCCGTATGTCACTTGGTGGATAGCCAACTGCTGGTTCACAGACAGGACCCAGTAAGTTAGAATTGGGGAGTCCACCTCTACAAAGAGGCCAGTCACAAGTGGAGTCCCTCAGGGATCAGTTCTTGGACCGCTCCTTTTTGGCATTTACTTCTCAGAAGCCAATGCCAATATCAGTGGTCTATGGCTGACTAAATTTGCAGATGATTGCAAACTAGGAGCTGTCATTGAATTGCACACTGACACAAATGTTCTCCAGGAGGGGATGACGCAGACAAACAACTGGTGTCAGAGCCATGGACTAAAACTAAATGCCAAGAAATCCAAAATAGTAACCTTTGAGAAGTCATCCATCCCTGGTAACTATCATACTGACAACATACCCCTTAGAGTTGACCCAGAAGTCAGGGACTTAGGGTAGGGGCACGCATAGATAGTAATCTAGCCTTTGACCATCACGCCTGCAGTTGTGCAACTTATAAACAAAAGTATGGCATCTAAGTCCAAGGAAGTCATTGTTCCACTGTATCCAGTATTCATCAGACCTATCACTGAGTACAATGCCCAGTTTGGTATGTACCTAACCAGGCATATCCAGCAACTGGAACTTCCACAGAGGTTCCTCACTAAAAGAATACAGAGCATAAGTAAAATGTCCTATGCAGACTGTCTCAAGGCCCTACCACTGTATTCTGTCTCCTACAGGCTTTTGAGGGGAGATCTATGTCTGGCATACAGGGCATTGTCACACCCCACTCTGATGGACGTCCTGCATAACCACAAAAATTTTGTGGATATTTTTCATTTTGGCTATATCCACAAAACAAACAGTACCAGAATTACCCATTCTAAAGACTTAAACCTTGCCTGTGATATAAATAGGACCTATTGGAGAGAAAGGTATGTATCGAAGAGACTACCCCATCTATGGAACAGACTCCCCATCCATGGAAGGTCTAATATAAACAAGTGACTGGTGCAAAGCCATGGCTTAAAACTCAATGCCAAGAAAAGTATAATAGCATCTTTTGGGAAGTTGGCCACTCTCGGAAACTACCTCATTGATAAAACACCCCCAAGAATGGACCCAGTAATTAGGGATTTGAGGATGTATGCAGATAGTAATCTGGTCTTCAACAAACAGATGTCTAAGGTAGCGAGAAAGTCATTCGATATTGCTCAACTTATAAATAAGGGCATGGCAACTATGTCTATGGATGTCATTGTGCCATTGTATTTGTCCTTCATCAGACCCATCCCAGAGTATAATGCCGCCTTTAGTATGTACCTGACAAGGCATATGCAACACATGGAATGTCCACAGAGGTTTCTTGCAAAAAGCATACAAGGCATAAACATAATGTTTTATATAGAAAAATCAAAGCACAAGCTTTATACTCTGATTCCTTCAGACTGCTGACAGGTGATCTATGCTTGCACAAAATGCATCCTTGGATCCCTCTCTGATGGACCTTTTGCATACCTGCAGAATGAACAACATGAGAACTGTGAGATCTAAGGACATAAATTTGATTACAACATACATAGGACATGATGAAGGGGCAGGTATGTATCTCAGAGATTTCCCATCTATGTGAAACAGAGCCCTACCCAAACCTTTTTCAAGAGTAACCTGGACCATAGGATGGGAAATCAAAAATTCTCCCAAGGTCTGGTACCTATATCTCTGATGGACAGAGGCAACCATTAAATCATGCCCTAGCTTACACATACCCTTCGGAATAACCTCTAAGGCACAAAAACAAATGTGATACATTTGAGTTGGGATGGCTAGGGTTATAAAAGCTCTAGTGGTTATCAGTTTAGTATACACCTATGAACTACAAGAAGGGAAAAAAAAAAACTGAAGTAGAAAATACAGTGAGAGGAGTGGAAGATGAGGGACAATGGGAAGGACAAATTTATAGAAGGAATGCATTAATCTTGTTTACTGGAATGTAGGGAAATACCTAATCTAATTAAGAGGTGAACACAGTGGACATATAAGGTGTGAAAAGGGGGGCATAGGCTTGTCACAGGAACCAAAGTGAAAACTACACTGAAAAAATGTCTGACAGGAGAGGCTTAATGGTGGCAGGTACAGTGGAAAAAATTATATACAAAAAATGTGGAATTCTGTTACAATCAAGGGAAAACAGAAGGAATTGCCTAAACTGGGGATTAAAGCAGAGGGAAATGGTAACCATCTGAAATGTTGGAAGTCACTAGAGTGAGTCTCAAAACATGGAGACTGAAAAACCGAAAGAACGGAATTACATATACTAAGACTGAGATACCATTTCTTGGAATATTCCCTTTTCTCTGAGTTATGGTATTGTCAGAGTTGGTATATAAAAGTTTGGGGGTATAGGGGTCTTGAAGGGGAGTTAAAAAGTTTTAAGGAGAAGAGCGATTTTCAAGATTAGCCCTTCTCCTGGTTTTTGGTCCTTTTTTTTTCAGCTTTTCAGTACTCATCATTTTGAGTGCCGACATCTCAATAGGGAGCCAAAGGGAAACAGATGCTGATAGGCAGACTGACATGATTAAGGAAAAAAATTCTATTAAAGAATAAGGACTTTTTTATATATAAATGTATACTTCAGAACAATGGTGAGCCTGGAAGAATGAACAGATGGGAAAGGGAATTAAGAAAGAGTGGGAAAACTAGATGAAGAGAACAGTCAGCTGCTGAATTCACTGCTTTGAAAGGGAAAACTGAGTGCAATGAAAAGGTTAAGAACTGGGAAAGCAAAAAAAGTTAATAGGTAGCCTACAAAATTTAGCAAGAAAAAGCTAGTCTAAAAACCTGTTCAGAAGCCACAATGAAAAGAAATAACCACCAGATTTTATTAAAAAAAAGCTGGTGGTGCTCCAAAAACAACAAGGAGCCTTAAAGCTCCAGGAAAGTAGAGACTCATTTCATTATTAAATGCTGATGCCAGACTTTGGCACTGTGCACACAAAACTACAAGACAAGGAAAGTGGGTTCTAAAATTGCATTTGATAACCAATAAATAAAACTGTGTACTTATATCTTAGATATGGATGAGCAGGTCCATCCTCATCAACAGCAGAACAAAGGTCAGTAGGCAAAAGCAGCTTGGCAAATTATATTTTCACAGGCTACTAATTTGTCACTTTTTACCCATAATACTCCGCAAAATAGATTCCTCTCCACATCTCTGTTTTTATCATATTATAGTCAAACAGAATAACCAATAACAGACCTCCAGACCATGTAGGGCTGGCCTTTGGTCAACTGGTGCCCTAGGCAAAAGGGCTCCAGAGCGCACCCCCCCCCCCAACACCAGCTGTTACCCCCATCCTGGTCTACTCACACCATCCAGATTACTGGAAAAGCACCCCTGTTAGAGCGGAGCCCAAGGTAGCTGCTAGTTGGCCTATGCCTAAGGCCAGCTATGAGATAATGTCAAGACTAAGGCAAGGGGAAAGAAAGACAGTACGTTTAATGATGATGGCCATCCTCATGCAGATGAAGCAGTAAGAGCATAACTTCTGCATCTGGTGTGAACTGGTCCATCATGGCACAAAAGGAAGACCATGACCTAGAGATCACATCCATCTTGCAGTGTCTTACAAAGGTATTTGGTAAAGTTCATGTATCTTTTGTACAAGTATTACCCAAGGATGTATTTTTGAAAAATGCCTGAGAGGTAGCCACGGCTCTTATTGAGTCAGCTCTACAGACTGAAGGCAAATATTATTGTTATTTCATATAACAGACTTTGATTCACTCAATCAAGCATTTTGATAAAATAATTTTAGAAAAACAGAAGACAGTTTCTTATTAGAATAGGGCACAGACAATTGTGTGTCCTTCCTTCAAGATTTGGTTCAGACCACATAAAATCTCAGCTGTCTGTGGGTACCTATACAATACAAACAAATATTTACATTTTCTTGTGTAATTATGAAAGAATAGAGGTAGGCTGACAGACTTATTCAGGCATTGTCAGTGGCTATATTAATGGTAAATGATGGATTAGTTCACAAAGATGCTATCCTTGTGAAAAATTATGTATGAAGATTAAAAACAATGCTTGCAACTCAGAAACTCATTTAGCTGAATTAATGACCACTAGAAATAGAGTTTTTTCATGATATATATTTTGGCTCTGCAGTAACAGCTGGTTCAAAAGGATTAAGAGCCAATTTTTCTAAATCTCAGTGAAAATCCCATGGTGGAACAAGATAGCAGGTCAAATAAAGAAAGTACCTCTGAGAAAGGTTTAGGACTATATACATAAGCACCCAACATTGAATTTATATATAATACAGAGATCATGACTAGTCTGGTAGGGTATACAATGAGTCTGGCCATTATCAGAAGCAGAGAAGCCATCTATCTACATGTTCAGATGAAGTGAGTGATGGTCAGAGCAAGGCTTAGTGGACAAGTGGATATGGAATGTCCTGAAGGACTTAACTCAAAGTTGGCTCTAACAGAATATGAGGAGTAAGCAGAGGGCACCACACTTGTCAAGACCAAAAGGGGGCTAAGAAAATAAATTTGAACATGTTCTGCTTGGCTTTCTGTATTAATTACTTAAGAGGAAAAAATGGGTGAAAATTATAAAGGAGTCACGGGGGCATTTCTGAACAACAACATCCCTCGGACCGTTCCCTGGAGAATGGATGAGACAAAAGAAATTGCTGCATTTGACGTCAGTTGGGGATGCAAGGAGAGAGCAGCAAAAGCCAGCACTGGAGGTGTGGAGGAATCTGACTGTGACTAAACAGCCCGAGTCTGAATATCAGCTTGGTGCCTGATGGAGCTGGCACAGGGGAAGACAGAAGAAGCATGGCTCTGCAGACAGGAGAAGCATGGCTTTGTTAGCTCACTTCTTTTCAAGGGAGAAGGGGCTGGGGTACACTGTTGGAGTGCTTATTCCAACTGCAAAATCACCAGTGCAGACAGGAGATCCAATGGAAGCACTGATTTTAACAGGGGATGCAGATTTGAGGGGGAGGGGTTACATCACCAGTAGGAGTGAGGGGCACATCCTCTTTGAATGCCCACATTAAGCTGAATCCTTGGGGTGGTTAGAGACAGGTCAGGGCCCACTAAAGGTATAAAACCTCCCAGGCTTCACAGTTTATGTTTTCACTCATTGCTGCTCAGTTCTTATCTTCTGGAGGAATGAGTGGGCTACATGGGGCAGAGGAGTGAGGGGAGCTTGATACTGACTGAGGCAGGTAAGAAAAACTGGTCACAGCGAAGCTTCTACCAGTGAGAGAAGTTTTGACTAAGGAACCACTCATGAGACATCAATAATCAATGGCCTGCACCCCTAAGCCTGTCCACTACATAACTGCCCATAGATTGGGAGTGGCAATTACAAAGCATCCTGTTGACAAAGCCCACTCTCATATCCTCAATACTTTTCAAGATATGGGTAGGATCGAGTCTCCCATGCTTTTTTTTTTTTTATATACAAGATGATTACCATGTTATGGCTGAGAATGGCTACAGTGCCTTGGCTCAAGGAGTCCTGAAAGGCTTCCAGTTATAGGAGGACAGTTTTCAAATCAAGAACACCGATGTGCTGACTAGACACTGTCTGAGACCATAGAGCTTGGATCATCTTCCCTCAACAATGTCTCCCCCAAAGCCTAGGTAAATACATCATTGGTGGCAGCCACTACAGAAGTTGGGACATGAAACAGAATACCCTGAGTTAAGTTGACAGTGTGAAAGCATCAGTACAAATGCAACTTTCAAGCCCTGGAAATACTGAACTGCAGTGTGATGACATCAGTTAAATGGGAGCATTGTACTTTCAAAGTCCACAACAGAACTGTCATGAACAATGTGACCTTGTAGTATCACTGCTGCCATGAGACACAATACTCAGAAAAGCAGTAACGCTGTGACTGAGACTGAATAATATGAAGCACAAGGTTCAGTAATGAAAGCTGCTAGAGGGAAGATGTGCTCTACAGGTAAGCATTTCTGGGGCACATCTTATAAATGCCAGCACTTGAGAGAGATCCAACAAGTACACTGCAACATTCAATATAACTCCTATTGACTGGAAAAGACTTGGAAGGGATTTGTATGCAAGAACAAAACTGTTCTGTGTTAGAGCAACAAGAAGCCTGTCATCTAGGTAAGGAAACACTTTTCTCCCTGCAGCACACTACTCAACATGCAGACATCAAAAATCAGGACAGTCATCCAAGTAAGGAAACACTTTTTTCCCTGCAGCACACCACTCAACCTGCAGACATCAAAACTCAGGACAAATGCCCTTGAAAGAAGGTACCTCTGACCAAAGACCCGGGTATTAATTAGCATAAAATCTGCACACCAAATGTCAGAACTCCTCCCACTTCCACGCAAGCAGATGCAGACCAGAGAAGTTACATTATGATTACATAGCAATGCTGTAATGGCATATGAGCTCAAAATATTTAGCTTATTTCTTCCCACCACAGGAACTAGGGGTAGTTACATCACCTTGTCACATAAAAGAAAAACACCAGAAATTAATTAGGATAAAATCTGCATAACAAATAGCATAATTCCACATACTTCCATAAGGATTGTGGGAAACCACTACATAGAAAAACAAGTTAAAAAAAGTAAGCCAGAAAAGTACTCAAAATATTACCAAAAATAATCATGCTTTATTGAGATGACTTTCTACCAGCTATATTCAGTTACTCATTTTCCATTACTAACACTGCACTGCAGAATAAAGAGGTGTTCCACTCTTACGTGTGCAATGCTTTTGATATTAAGACAAGTTACTATCAACTAGACTAGATGGTAGGTGCCACTGCAAAGGATCTTGGCTGCCAGACAGATGTGGGTTGATTCTCACCACTGCCAACCAGTGCAATGCTGGATATGTGAGAAAAAGGAGCAATGAAGTTATCCTTGGCTCTGCTTCACTGCCTACAAAAAGTTATGATGGTGGCTAGAGAGATAGCCTCTCAAATCACACAATTGACACCCAATATCTTAAAGCAGAAAAAAGCACACAAATCTAATTCGATGACTAATTCACTTAATGCTATCAGGCATCAAAAGCAAGCAGGAATAATGTACTGTTGTCCTGGGTTATGGGCTTCCAAAGACAGACTAGGACTATACAGTGACCATTTAATGTGTTGAGTCTTTGGCCTAACCCTCCAGGCCCCTTCACACCACTCTCTCTGTTAATGCCAGCATCTTCAATAGCACCCTGCATATTGTTAACTTCCTTTCAAATTAATTATTACTTAAACACACTATTATTTGAAAAGTGTGGTAAAATTATTCAATTCCCCACAGCTTTCATTCTGTAAAGTAGAACTGCCACCACACTAAATATTGCACTTTGGACCCAACACACCAGTTACTGTGTCACTCTTGATAACTACCCAAATATAATTCTAAAATGACTCAAAAATGAAGTCTGACAGCGCTCACACAAATTAAGTATGCAGAAGTAAGTAGTTTTGAAAAAAAAAGAAAGATAACTACAAAGATAGAATACTTACAAGGAATGATGTAACCAGATAAACAACACGTCTGACTTTAACTGAAAGAACAGTGAAGGCAAACTGCTAAGTTACTAGAACACTATACAAATAGAGGCAGAACAGAGATGTTACATGTATGATTGCATGCCAATCCCATACCAGCAAGACTGACTTTATAAACTTGTTTCAGCTCAAAATGTTTAGTTTCTTTCTTTCCCACCACAGGAACTATGGATACTTGCATCATCTTGTCTCATACAATAAAAACACCAAAAATGCTAACAGGATTTCACATACTGGTGTTACCTACTGCCACACTGGGCAACTTTACAATCTTTGTTGAGCTCAAAAACATTTCTCAAATCCACCATTTAGAAACTTTCTGGATCCCTCTTAGACCAATCCCGCATATATAAACACTCAAACTCAGAATCAGAATGTCATCACCATGGGGATGCTCTATACTCAATAAATGTAGCCAAAAAGAGGGTTTACATTGCCATGAGAAACCATTTATTTACTTATACACAACATCACTTCCTTATATTACCCTGACTCTCATGACAATGTAGACCATTTTCTTCTTCCTATCTCTTTTTTTTCTGGTTTGTATTACACCCTATCACTATATCAAAATACTGTCTTTAGTGGCGTGGCCAAGATGCACAGGAGAAAGAGAAACAATTCTTTTTCTGGCAGGAAATTTTATTTCTAGTTATCGCGTTTTCTTCTTTTCTTCTCAAAAAATTAATAATTGAAGCTTTTCTCTACAATAACATATTAAAATTATTTGAAAATTCTCAATTTTTCCTGTCAAATAACTAACTGAAAGATATTTCTACTGGCAAGATGAGTCATTCTAAATCTACCTCTCAAGACACTTCACTCAGGAAGGAACTTCAAATGGTTTTGACTAACATACAGGATTATTAACAAAAATGGACAGAATGGATATTGAGATAGACAACTTTAAAGACAAGTGTACAAAACAGATGGAGCAAATACAGGAGACTCAACTAATAGAAGGAACAAATAACAGGAAAAGAAGATTCAATGATGTGGGAAAAACAAACTGTCAGAAGAAGACATAACATAGATTACCTACAAAAACAGAGTTCATTTTTGTTCAACAAAATGATGATCTGAGGAAAACAGATCTCAAAAAATAATATCTGCATTTTCGGTCTACCGGAGAAAACTGAAGGTAATAATTTATCAAGTTTTTTAACATCTTGGCTCTCTAGTACATTAGAACTGCCTGAAGCTATGTCATATGGGATAGACAGAGCACATAAGTCCCTTGCTATACCTTCATCTGATAAAAACATTGCTCCAAGATCTGTCATAGTTAAATTCTTCTTATCACAGGACAAAGAACTAATTATTAAAACTGCTTGGACAAAATCTCCCATCAAACTAAATGAAAGGAGATTTGACAATGACTATTCTTCGACAGTAATTTTGAAAAGAAAATGCTTTTTACCATTGATCAAAGAACTGAAGAAGAAACAGGACACAGCCCATTTACTTTTTCCAGCAAGAATAAAAATATTTTTACTGATGATATAAAAATCTTTGAGGACTTAAAATCTGCATTAACCTTCATAAAAACAAAAATAATTGAACAGCCTGAATAAATGGAATGGAATACCACCTCAATGAAAAGAACAGCAGAAAGAAATGGATGGAAAAGCATTGAATAGAAGAATCTGAAAGATAAATGACTTTTAGTTTATATAATATAAATGTTTTTCTTTACAGATTCCATTTCAATTATTTATGACACAGTCCACACATCATATGAAAAAGAGAAATCATCAAGCATTCATATACTAGAAAGAAAACTAACGTCTGTCAAAGATAATTTCATTTGCAAAACTTATTTTATTTTAATATCTCTGCATTCTGAATTATTCATTTTAGCTAACTGAATTTTTGCTTATCTAATACATATTAAGATTAAGATGGGTGACTTGTTATTAATGTTTATTTTTTAGAGTGGTGGGTGGTGTTGCTTTGGTGCTCAACATAGATATATATGTAGACAATAAATAAAAATAAACTACATATAGAACACGTGAAAATGGTTGACATTTGCTTCACACAGAACTTTTCTGATTTGTAATTTGGCTAGTATGGAAGCTCGTACACACTGAATGAAACCGAATAGGGCAGTGAATATAATAGATTAGTTTCAAATGTTTTCTTTCTTTCGGCTCTTTCCATCTCCGTCTATGTGATGCTTATACTCTTTTTGTGTAAGCCTGGCTGTACTATGTGACGGTTGCTCTAAAATAACTTCAAAAAACAGCCTTGGTTGTGATTCTTTGCCCAGAAAATAAAAATAGAGCTTTTTGTTAACAGTATTTGCTAATGTAAACGATTGCTTTACATGTTTTGGCCGTCTTAATACTGGTAATGATGTGACAACTTCTAGTGGTGGGAAATTGTGATCTGGGAAGTGATTCTGGGGAAGTGTGTGCATGTGTGTGGTCATCTTGAATCATCAAGATTTAACACAGTTATCTCATTAATGCCACGGAACTTCCCTGACAGCATCACTCCTTTCTTTTCTTTATTGCCCTTTTATGGACATTATAAGCAGACAAAATACGATCGGTGAAGTCCGCAAATGTTGTACATAAATCAGAGATAAGGTGAGTGAATGTACTGAACACCACAATTGGATATTACCTCTGATCGAGGTATATTTTCTTATAAAGGTGTTCTTTGTTTATTGGGATTGTCAGGGCATTTTGAGACTAGTCGCTGAGCATTAATGTGATAGGCATTGGAGTGGTGTTTGATGCAGAGAACTTGAGCTACAGTGGCTTTGATTTGCTTGATGCTTGACAGGATATATTGGATAACGAAGACTGGTATGGGTGGTAAAACAGGATGTCAATGCCCCAGACAGTCTTGTTGCATCTATGTGCATATGGGACTCTAATAAAGTTGTACTTCCCATATCTTTATAATATCAAAAAGTGAATTTACAAATGGTGTTACACTTAATGAATATACTGCACCTATTGAATACTGTGACTTGAAATAATGTATGCATTTCAGCTTCTGTGCTGTAATGTAAATGGTATTGTGTGAACTATTTCATCAGTAATGAAAAAAGGGATAACACTGGTTTGATTCAATTAGATGGCTTGCCAAATAAAATGACATGTCATCCCTCCCAACTGGGAGTATCGGAATTCATTTGATCAGTATAAAAATGACTGGGGATGATGAGACCGGTGTCACTGAATTGCATATATGGTAGTTTATAAAAATGTAAATTGTCAAAAAAACAATATATATATATATATATATATATATATATATATATATATATATATATATATATATGTGTGTGTGTGTGTGTGTGTTTCTATCTAAATAAGCATTACATGTGAAATGTTATTAATTTAAACTGTTTAATATTCTTTTATTGTTTAACAGAGGTGCCTCTGGAAATTGAGAAATAGTCTGAACTTATGAATTTAATTTAGTCATATACTTCCATTTTGTTTTCCTTTAATTGGATTACATATAATTAATAGCAAGATTATATTAATAAAATGTTTAAAGTAAGGAAAAGCACACACACAAACAGAACACCACTTTCAGATGCTGCTCTGATTCCTGTGTAAATATTATAGAGTAAAACACTGGTTATTACCCATTAGCTGATTAGTTTATTTATGAGAGTAAATCAGAATAATACTGCTTAAAATGCATCTTATCTTCTCCTACTACAAATATTAGAATTTCCTCCAGTGGGCATTTAAAGGAGTTTCAGATGTTGGCACTGATAAGAACATTATGATATTGTAATTTGTATGTTCATTACTTATCATATAATGTTCACCTTAAAATAGACAGGGCATTTTGACAAAACCAATTATACTTTAGACATGTAGAAAAGATACTTCATCTATATCAGCTTTAGATGTTTTGAATAATTTTGGGGTTCTTTATTAACTGCCAGCTCATTTTTATAAAGCATGCCCCATTCAGGTCATGGTTTTCTTTTCATCTGTTGATAGTTTGAATCAGATGATGGAGGGATAGCATTCACAACTCTTAAACAAGCATGTGTAGTTGCAGTTTTTGAGTGAAGATTTCTGCACTGCTTGTGCTAACTCTTCTTTTATGTTCTTGTTAAAAACAAAAGCATTGTGATATTATAGTCGATTTGTTCATTACTTGTCATGAAAGCTACCTCAAAATAAAGAGGGTAATTGGCAATGGCCCTAAACATAGATAACAACTTGAAAGTACAAATACATGTAACACCTAATTAGAGATTGTGTCATAAACATATATATATATATATATATATATATATATATTTGATTTATATATATATATATTTGATTAATGAGGTAATGAAGACAATGAAAAAGGCTGCAACCTAGTATATTACATGTTACAGGACATACAGTTATTTGCAAATGTCATAAGCAACTGTCGATGATAAAAAGAGATGTGAGATGATTACATAAGTCAAAGGTTAATGTTTAAAATATGTAAGTTACTTCATATCAAACTGAGCAATAACAAAATTGCATATAAACCTATATTGGACAAATGAAGCATGCCATCTTTTAGTATACATAGACTGAATTAAATAACGTGAGCAGATAAACCCACTAAGATAGCTTACACTGGCTAACTGATTAATAGATATATTTATGTTATAATCAACTAAAACAGACTTGAGTAAAACGTAACTGTCAAGTGAGTGCGTAATCAATGACAGACTAGTAAATACACTGGCAAATTGTAAGAAAAAGATCCAGTCTTTGAAAACAAGTTTAAAACTTCATTTAAACGTGAATAATTAATAAGAGGCATAGTAGTATTAATTTTTGCAAGTAGAAAATATAAATATTGCATACTGTAACTTATGCCAAATACTGGATTGCATAATAATGGATTGGTTCAGCAGTATAAAAGATAAGAGGTGAGACTTGGAAAAATACTGCAACTAAAGATAATGTTGTACTATGAGCAGAAGTACATAACTGAATACACTCACTGAAAAAAACAACAAATGTCACTATTTAAGTAAATATCAATAAATCTTATATTAACAATTCAGACTACAGACATTGCATGATATCTACAAAGTAATAGATTGCAGTTAAATATACTACTTGCAGTCAGCAGCTATTACGTATACATAAATATATGCAGCACAGAATCTAAGGGTAGAAATGTATACAGCTCAAATACAATGGTTAACACTGGATAATCCTGAGATACACAATATACCTTTAAAATACTGGTTGTTTATAAGTACTTTCATACATTAAAAAATATACATACGGTTTTAGAAAATAAGAACCCATTTAACTCATAGTAAATTTTTAAATATCTGGCAAACTTTACAAAAGTAACTTATTTTTAATATTTCAAGAATTTCAAACTAATAATTATAAATTTTAATCTTATGGTTTGTACATCAACAAAATTACTCACTGTATATATACAAGTTTATTCTACATGTATAATAGACTGTACTTATATATACATGTCTGCATTGGTAGATATATGTGTATGTATGTTAAATGTTGTATGTGTTTTGATTGCATAGAGAAATATTATAATTTACCAGCTTAGTAGAACAGTGAATCTATGAAGATATAGGCAATAGTAGAGCTGATAAAATTCTTATGTTATTCTAATTTTCTTTTTAGACATAACAGAAGAATTCAATTACAATTTGGCTGAGCTGAACTAATTTTGCTTCTGCTGCTAAGTAGAATGACTTGGATAGATTCACTATTCATCTCTGGAGTTTTTTACTCCATCAGGGGAAGGATAGTTAGATTTATTTTATGTTGCATGTGTTCTGAATTATATATTCACCCTCAGGTGTCTATGAAATTATACAAATTGAACATCAGTAGTAGTAGTATAAATTTTTTGAGTTTTTTTTTCTATAAGCAATACAAAATACTACATAGATACAATTAGATCATTATATTATCTATTTTAAAACACCTTACAGTAATTGTTCTTTAGTTTAAAAGATGACAAAACTAAAATGTATTTCAATCAATATAAATCAGTTAAACAGTGGTTGCAAAAGGAATAATGTCTACAAATACATAAAATTATTTTCACCACAGGTAATATTTATCCAAGAAACACATCTATTAGATGATGAAGAGAGACTCAACAATAAACATTACACAGTTATAGCAAGTTCCCAATTCAGACAGAAAAGAAGAGGACTAGCTATTCTTTGGAAAAATATTCTACCATTACCAAATATTCTGAACACTTATAGTGATGATAAAGGCATGTTATGTTTAGTAAATTTACAAATCAAATCAAAGAAGTACTCATTTAACATTTACTGGATACCAGGAATGGGTGTTAAAGCTGCCAGACTTCAACTGGATAAGAAATTACAGAACTGAAAGGGAAGCCTTATTATAACAGGAGACTAACTGTATTCTCAATGAAAAATATACTAATGCAATAGGAAAATGCAAATTATCAGCTACAGCAAAATCTATAATAAATTTTAATCTTCTTCTACTTTCGGCTTTTCCCAGTTAGGGGTCGCCACAGCGGGTCACCTGTCCGCTCATGATTTGACAGTGGAGTTTTACAGTGTCGAGTTGCCAGCCTAGCGTCCAACCTTCCACAAAAGGCACACACACACACACTCACGCCTAGTGTCCAATCCACCTACAGCATGTCTTTGGGATGTGGGAGGAAACCGGGGCACCCGGAGGAAACCCACGCAACCACAGGGAAGACATGCAGACTCAGCACAGAAGGCACCCCAGCTGAGGATTGAACCAGAGAACCTCTTGCTGTGAGGCAGCAACACTAACTGCTGCACCACCGTGGCCACCCATAATTTAATAAGCTTCTTAATATCAAGGATACTAATGAACACTCAGTTAATGACTCTCTCTTTTTTAGTCACTACTCAAATAGACATGGTACACATTCCAAAATAGACAGAGTCTTTGTTTCCAATGATTTAGTCACTTATTTAAATAAAGTTAAAATAGTCTCTTGTCCGATTTCGGATCACAATGCTATAAATTTTGAATTTTCTTTGAGTGACAATAAAAATGGCCACATTAAAAAAATCCCAGCTTATATTACTAACAAAAAAGATTTCAAGGAATTCTTTAATAAAGAGATTCGAACATATATATAATTTAACAATACAACAGATGTATCAGAAGTATATGTATGGGATGCTCTTAAATCCTATTTAAATGGAAAAAATTTAATCTGGTATTCCTTTAAAAAAGCAATGGGACAAACATTTAGTACATTTGCAACAAAAATTGACAGACTAAAGCTAAAAGAACAAACTGATAATAACTTGTCAAATGAAATAAATACTCTGCAAAATAAATATTTGGAAATTATTAACCATAAAACTAAAATAAATTTAGAAAAAATAAAACTAGTGAATCATACGACAAATCCAAAATATTTACATAAAATAGCAACAAGAACAAAAATAATGATCAAAACAAGACATATTAAAGATTTATACACGAGGAGAATAAAAGGAGAATCACAGCAACTGAAGATATTCTCAATGAATTTAGAAAACATTTCATTAAACTTAATCAAAAATAATCCAGTAATGGATCAACAAGAAATGCTAAAAACATTCATTAAAAAACATACTAAAAATAAGCTAAATCACCAATTGGATAAACCCATATTAATGACCAAACTTACAAACCAAATTAACAAACTAAAACTTAATAAAGCCCCAGAAAACTATGGTATAATACCTGAACTTTATTAATTAATGCCAAAAACTGCATTAAATATATTACTTCATGATTTCCAAGCAGTAAAAAATTTAGTAAAGATTCCACCATCTTGGACGTACACACTTATTTCACCAATATTGAAATCAGATAAGGATCCTTCAAAAGGTACATTTTACAGGCCAATCTCATTACTAAATGTTGACTACAAATTATTTATGTCTATAATTGCAGATAGAATACAATTTTACCTGGTCTAATTCACAATGATCAAACTGGCTTTACAAAAATAGAAGCACTTATGATCATTTCAAAAGAATTTTAACTACAATTGATTATACCAACAATATAAATGATAGTTTAACTTTAGTAAGTCTAGATAGTAACAGTGTTTTTGACACAGTTAATTGGAATTATCTTTTGTTAATATTACAGGAATATATTTTTTCAAAGGATTTCCAACAACTTATAAAAAACTTTTATGATAATTCATTAGCCTACATAAAAATAGGATCTTATAAGTTACAATCAATACAGATAACTAAAGGAACAAAACAAGGCTGCCCACTATTATTTACACTGGTTATGGAACCCTCTGTGAATTATACAAGATCAAACAAAGACATAGTAGGTGTACAATTTGATCATAATCTAAATACTTCTATTTGCTGATGACATTTTATTAACAATGAAAGATAATAAAAATTCACTTAATTGTCTTTTTAAATGTATTAAAAATTCCTATCTAAATCAAGCCTTTCATTTAATGAGGATAAAACAAAAATCTTATGTATAAATCCTAATATTTCTGGTATGTCAAAAAAACGTTTTAAATATATCAAAGATCATAAAATAACTTATCTTGGAATTATACTATCTAAAACTATAAAGGAAACCATCAACATAAACAACATCACATGCTTAGATAAAATCAAAACTCTAATCATTAACTGGAATACATTTCTATTTACAATGGAAGAAAGATATTTAATAATAAAGATGATATTACTACCAAAAATACAACATGTATTACAGTCATTGGCTTTACCCATTCCAAAACAGTACATAAAAGAATTCAACACATTGATGTTTAAATTTCTTTGGCATCCACACAAACCCAGATTGGCACTTCATCATCTAAGAAGTTGGTCACATGGAGGAATAGGTCTACCTAACGCAGAATTATACTCAATCTCAAGTAGTATAAAGACCATTATCTACTCATAGGCTCATAGGTAGGTACTAGGCTATCAGCCCTGGGGCCTACACAAGTCCAGCCAAAAAGGTACCCTGGCTTTTGCCACCCAAGAAAATTATTTTCCTGTGCCACTGTCTAGCAGAGCCACAGAGGTGATCCCCAGGGTGAATTTCCTATTTCCCATCCAATCATCAAGATTTTTCTTGAAGAGTGCTAATGAGCTTTGTTTGATATAGATAGGTAGTTTATTCCAGAGTATGGGCAGTCTCTGGGACAGGAATCAATCCCTCCAGCATGTTCTGTTTATTGTTTTGACAAGGTTTAGGTCCCTAGAGCGTGTAGCTGGGAGGGATTGGGAATTCTTTAAGTGGAGCATGTCCAACAGCTCTGGGTTTGACATTGCTTTATATGTGAGGCAGAGAGTTTTTTGAGACGGTCTGTGTAGGGCATCTGTTTGAGGCTGGTAATCCTCTTTGTGAGGTATTTCTGTGGCCTTTCCAGTTATTGTAGATGTCTTGTGAGGTGAGTGATGAGTAGAGGGGAACAATGACCACTTTTATTCTGGATGAGAAACCTTTTGTGATGAGGTGTACCACGTAGAAGGATTTCCTGACTACTGTGGCGATGTGATTAACAAAGGAGAGACTACTGTCCACCTGTGTCCGAAGGTCTCATCACACTTTCGGTGTTAAGTATGCTACAGCCTATGTTGTAGTTCATGGGTACAGAGTTTTTACCAAAGGGGATGACAGTGCACCTTTTGGCATTGAGCTTGAGGCCATGGCTTTGACACCAGGCATCTGTCTCAGTGAGGCCCTTTTGTAGGATGTCCACATCATTAGGAGTTTTGATTATGGCTCCTAGTTTGCAGTCATCTGCGAACTTCATTAGCCAAAGACCTTCTGTGCTAGGTTATCCTTTTTCCCTAGTACACGACACTATTAAATATGTTAGGTCTGAATGGAATAACAAATATAAACCTATATTAGGTAGTGGAAAGGGAAACATATTTAAGAACTTGAATCAACCAAAAGATAACCCACATAACCGGTCTTGTATTATAAGATACGGACACTTTGACAAGGAAGTTAGAAAGATTATAGGTAACAACTGGAATATTTTAAAATCTGATGATAACATTTTCAAGTTATTAGGCGAACAGCCTTCGTTCGTATTTAAAACCGGTTTTTGTCTTAAAACATTGTTTGAAATGAGGAAAGACTCTACAGCACACAGAAGAACAGGGAAGGATGCACAAAAATGTGGCAATTGCAACCAGTGTTGGGCCATTATGAGTAGTATGAAGATAAGGTTAGATAATATTAACCAGACCATGGTCTATTTTCAAAATGGTAATTGTCGTACTCAACATGTGGTCTACTTAGCTAAGTGTACCCTGTGTCCCTGTTACTATGTGGGGAAAACAGATAGATGTCTTAGAAACAGGATATATGAACATACATATTGTATAAGGAGAAAGGATGAGACTAATGCGCTGTACAGACATTTATCTAATAGTCAAGGTTGCAAAGAATTCAAATTTGCCATAATAGAACAAATTAAGGGTAACCCTAGAGGGGATACTATTACTAAGAAATTGAATGAGAGTGAGTCTAAATGGCAAATACTTTTGAATTCCACCACATACCTTGGTTTAAACAATGCTATATCAGTAAAGGCTATATTAGAAGCTAAAGGGTGAGGTGGAGTAAAGATTATTGACCACTAATGTTATGGCATATAATGATATATTAAGCTCTCAGTAAATTCAATGGTGACTGTCGAGTGAAATTTCACAACGAAAAAGGTTATGGCACTGGTGCACTTTAAGAAGGTAACTCTGCCAGTAATTGTTTAATTGGAGAATGAATTGCACAGCACATATAAACTTTTGGGAGAAGTTGTTAAGATGTTCTGAAGAAGTCAATGTATTTGATGAAAGCGCTTAACTGATTTTGTTTTTAACAAATTTTAATAAAATTGGGACTGTTTTTACTTCTGTGCTATGCGTGGCAGTGCTTCCTATCCTAGAACCCGTTTCCAGTGGTGTGTTTAGACGTTGGTTTTGTGGCTGTTACTGCTGGAGTTACATTTTATTTCTACCTTCTGTGCTAGCATGTACTTCAGAGAAGTAGATACCAAACAGGAGAGGACCCAGGACTGAACCCTGTGGTACTCCACTTGTCACTGGTCCGAAGTCGGATTTGGTGTCTGCTACTTTCACAGTGTGGTTTCTGTCAGTGAGCCAGTTGGCAACCCATCTTGTGACACAGGGACAGACAAGAGCTATTATGCTAAATGGAAAGAAATACATGAAAATATTTATTTAAAAAGTAATAACAGCAAATATGAATGTCACAATAATTTAAATAACAACTTTCTTTGGATTCTAAAAGACTTTATTTTGGAACACCAAAGCATAGTGATAAATTCATACTTTATTCTCGCAACAATGAAAAATTTCAGAAACATTATATGCAAAAATCCAGAATACAAAGTATGGATGTTTCAGACATTTCCTATAGCATATACACAAAACAATATTAATACAAACACAATGAATGCTTTTAAAGATAAATAGTAGTAGTGAGAAAATTCTAATGAACTCATCTTTAGCTCAAACCATAATCTCCTTGAAATGGAAATTATTCTCTTGGAAATTTCTACATAAAACTTTCATTACTCCATACAAAGTTGAACTTATGTTTAATAAGAAAAACAAATGTTGGAGATGTGGACTGGAACTTGCAGCTGACTGGCTTTCTGGAATTCATAAATTCCAATGCCCTGGATCAACTTATCTACACCCCCACCAGGGGCAACAATATCCTAGACCTAGTCATTACCAACATGAGTGACTGGTGTTCCACACCTGAAGTCAACTCCTCGCTGGTCAGATCTGACCATAAGCTAATCACCCTAGATATATCCACATCCTGCCCCACCCGCCATTAAGGAATCCACGGTAAAAAAGTTCTCCAAAGCCAACTTCATGCTTCTTAAGACAGAAGTAGCGAACTTCATGACACCCATGCAGATGGACAATACAGTTATGACTGCTAAATCCTACACAAATGCACTCTACAAGCACTTACACGAGTGAATGGATCGTGCCATCCCAAACAGAACCAAGAAGCTTATCCTCCAAAAAAAGGAAGCCAATCTGGTGGTCCCCTGCCATTAACAAACTCTACAACAGAAAGAAGAAACTGTTGCAAAAGAGAATAAAATCCCATGAGTGGAGGAGCTCCCTGATCAGCCTCAGTAAGAAGCTGAGATCCCTTATAAGATCCTCCAAATCTAGCTATGAAAACAAGATCGCCACTGATTCTAAGGACAACCACAAAGCATTCTACAGGTATGTCAATAATCTCAATGGCAACACCCAGATCTGCTCTGAGTTAGAGCACAATGATACAAAAATTACAGAACCAACTGATATTGCCAACATCCTGGCTGATAGGTTCAGTGCTAACTTTTCCCCCCTCTAACCCCCTAAAGGGCCCATATCTAAGAATGCAGAGTCCCTGTAATAACAACTACACAGGTAAAAGCAGCACTCTCGAAAGCTAAAAACACAGCATCCATGGGACTGGACAACATCCCAGGCTGCGTTTTACATGAACTTCAGAATGAACTGGCTCCCCACATAAGCACCATGTTCAATCATAGCCTCACATCAGGCTTTGTGCTCACTGAATGGTGCACAGCAACAGTTATCCCACTCCAAAAAAGGGGAGCCACCACTGATCCTGGGAACTAGAACCCTATTAGCCTGATGAGCCTGGTCTGCAAGGCCATGGAACATATCATCATGGAATTCATAAACAAAGACATCGGTAACCTCCAAACTCTGGACCCCACCCAGCTCGGGTTTGTGAAAGGCAGATCATGCCTCCTGAACCTGGTCGACTTCTTTGAGGCAGTCATCAACGCCGTAGACAAGGGTAAGGTGGTTCACACAGCCTATCTTGATTTCGCCAAGGCTTTCGACACCATCCCCCATTCTGGAATTATAGCTAAACTCACTAAACTAGGTATAAATCCCTATGTCACAAGATGGGTTGCCAACTGGCTCACTGACAGAACCCATACTGTAAAAGTCGCAGACTCCAAATCTGACTTCAAACCAGTGACAAGTGGAATACCACAGGGTTCAGTCCTGGGACCTCTCCTGTTTGGTATCTACTTCTTTGAAGTACAGGCTAACACAGAAGTCCTCTGGCTAACGAAGTTCGCAGATGACTGCAAACTAGGAGCTATAGTCGAGTCCCCAAATGATGTGGACATCCTACAGAAGGGCCACACTGAGACAGATGCCTGGTATCCCATGGCCTCAAGCTCAATGCCAAAAAGTGCACTGTTATCCCCTTTGGTAAAAACTCTGTACCCATGAACTACTACATAGGCGGCAGTCTTCTTAATGCCAAATGTGTGATAAGAGACCTTGGGACTCAGGTGGACAGTAGTCTCTCCTTTGATAATCACACTGCCACAGTTGGGAGGGTGGTCTAATGGTTAAGGTGTTTGCCTTACATACACAAGGTGCAGGGTTTGAGTCTCACAAGGGATAACTGGCTAGGCTTACAATGGTTCGCAAGAGCAGTTAGCTTAGTACTAACCTATGAAGCTATGAACAGTAGTCAGGAAATCCTTCTATGTGGCACACCTCATCACAAAAGGGTTCTCATCCAGGAAAAAAGAAGTCATTGTTCCCTCTACTCGACACTCTTTAGACCCATTATAGAGTACAGCATCCCTTTTGGAATGTACCTCACAAGACATCTGCAGCAGCTGGAAAGGCCACAGAAGTACCTCACAAAGAGGATTACTGGCCTCAAACAGATGCCCTACACTGACCGTCTCAAAAAACTCCTGCTTTACTCTGTAGCATATCGCCTACTCCAATGTAATCTCTGCCTAACATATAAAGTTATGTCAAACCCGGAGCTGCTGGACATGCTACACCTAAAGAAATCCCAATCCCTCTGAGCTACATACTCTAGGGACCTAAACCTTGTCACCACAATTAACAGGACATGCTGGAGGGATAGATTCCTGTCCCAGAGACTTCCCATACTCTGGAACAAGCTACCCATCTATGTCAAGCAAAGTTCCTCATTAACACTCTTCAAGAAAAATCTTGACTGGATGGGAAATAGGAAATACACCCCAGGGATAATTTCTGTGGCTCTGCTTGACAGGGCCACAGGAAATTAACTTTCTTGGGTTGGCGTAAGCCAGGGAACTTTGTTGGCTAGGCTTACTTAGGCCCATGGGCCAATAGCCTAGTACCTACCTACCTATGAACTTATGATTTGTGATTGCAATGTAATAAAGCCATTTTGGAAGGATGCTAATCTTTTTCTACAAGCATTATTCACTGATAACTTTATGTTAATTCCATAATCCTCTTCAATGTGCCAATCCCACAATGCATTAAGAAAAATGATTATCCTCTTCTTTGGAGTCTACTAACTTTTGTGAGGAAAATAGTCACAAAAAATTGGAAGAACGTCTCAACACCATCAATGAAAGATTTTTTAAATATTGTGAATGAAACTGTCAGCTAGAGATACTTTCAATTAAAGGAAGAACCACTAGAGCAACTCTTGTACTTAATTCATGGATCAAACTCAAGAATCTGTTAAACAACAAATAATCACTAAAGGTTCATAAACTGAAACAATAATTAATACAATGAATATAACTGAAATCCTTCTTATTCATGTAGTCACCTTGTAAATAGTTGATGTTACTGTTTTTTGTTAAAGAAATGTTTGTTTTTATTCATTAATGTAAAGTTTATGCATATGGTCATCATTTCTTTGTTATTCAATTCATATTTCTCAATAAAAAACAATTTTGAGTAAAAAAAACAGTCTTTAATGATACAAATAACAAAAAGTATTAACTTGCATATATATATATATATATATATATATATATATATATATATATATATATATATATATATTCACTTCAGAAGACTGAAAGTCCAAAATCTTGAATTTCAAAAGACTGAGACCAAAATCTTGAAAGTTCAAAAGACTGAAAACTCAAAATACTGAATCTCAGAATACTGAAAACACACAGGATACCAACACTTACTATATTCCAGCAGAAGTAGATATGGAAACAAATACAAGACAAACCACATGGGGGGTGCAGGGGGCGCTTGTCACCTTGCTTATACTTGGAAAATGGTAAACAGTTTATCTTTTATTTGTTTCTGTATGTAGTTGTGCTGGAATATAGTAAGTGTTAGTATCCTGTATGTTTTCAGTATTCTGAGATTCAGTATTTTGAGTTTTCAGTCTTTTGAACTTTCAAGATTTTGGTCTCAGTCTTTTGAAATTCATGATTTTGGGCATGCAGATGATTCTACGCTAATATGCTCAGCAAACTCCCCATCAGAACTACAATCTCTAACTCAAAAGGTATTTAACATAGTAGAAACATGGTTCTCGAAACGTTGCCTCCTTCTCAATGCTAAAAAAAACTAAGCTCCTACTCTTTACACCCACCAGTAAGTCCTCGTCCATAGATTTCTCAGTCAGTTCCAGTAATGACACTCTTATATCCCCTGACTGTGCTACTAAATTGTTAGGAATTACTATTGACAATAACCCTAATTTTGATAGCCATATAAACAACACCATAAAAACTGTCTACAGAAAAATAGGCTCCTTACAATCAAACCTTTCCTAACTCCAACAGCCAGAACCAAGATTGCTCACTCCCATTTAATCTCAACTCTTCTGTACGCCTCACCCATATATACTAACCTAAAGAAAAATAATCTTATCAAACTAGCTAACTCCTATAATAACATCGCCAGATTTGCCACTGGCAATCCCTTTGGAACTCACCACTGTCTGAATCTACTGCAGCTAGGCTGGCTTGAACTTCAAAACCATCTGATATTCTCCCAACTCATTGCCCACAAGATATTTTACCAACTTAATAGCATTCCTATACTCTCCAATCGCATAATCCTCTACAAAAATCTAAATTCACTACGCTCTTCTAGCAAACTTCTAGCTAGCATAAGCAAGTCTAACAACTTGGCTGGAGATTCCCTGTTTTCAAACACAGCGGGAAAAAACTGGAACCTACTACCAAATGAACTAACTTTACTTTCTTCCTTGCCTCTCTCTAAACAAAACCTCAAAAGACACCTCAAAACACATTGGTTATGCCCCTGCAGCAACCCTGACTAATCTTCTGCTTTCACTACTTATATCTCCTTTTCCCACTTTATTTACCAAAAATGTACTGCTTACCCCTTGGAAGCAGGACTGTAACTGGTGAACTTAAATCAACGTTCTGTGTGTATTCTATCCTGTTGATGTACTGAAATTCCTCATGTATCATACTGTATAATAATTTCTCTTGTACTTTGTCACTTTTTCTAGTGTAAATACCTATTTTATTATTACTTCTTGTATTTTTATTGAAATCCTTTCATTTACTATGTAACAATATTGATTTTAATTTCTATTTGCTACTACTGGAGCTTTTCTCCCGGGCCTCTACTGAAAATGGAAATATATCCAGTTAGACTAGCCCAGTTAACAAATGTAAAATAAAATAAAATAAACAAAAATCCTCTTGATCATCAACCAAGTTATTAGTACTCATATTAAAAACACCCATAATTTTAGGCTTTTTCCCACTTATCATTATTACCTTGATGCGAATGTCTTCAGAAGAGACAAGGAGAACTTTACCTCAACTTAAATGCAGATAGCACTATCCCTGCAGGAAAACTTTTGTCTGCAATTTACACATTCAGTATTGGTCCCCCCACACATAGAAACAAACACATCCTTACTGTGGTAGAAAAACTGTTTTCCTGCTTCAATAAAAATGTATTGATGTAATTTTATTGTTAGATTTTTTACAATGACTGTCAGCTTGTAAAAGATTTCAATTACAAGGGGAAATTCTAAACTTAAGAAAATGTTTATTTTAACATATACTTTATCCTACACAGCTGAATCTTAGAATTACAAGTGACTATCACAACAACCCTTCTGACAACTAGCACTTGTTTCTGAGGGAAAGCTGCTGCTTCCACATCTTAGTCTTACGCATCTGTAAGTGTCTGTACTTGCCACTTACTCAGAGAATCAACTTCCTCCCATTTCGCTTCATAGTTATCAGTGCACTACTTAACCCTCCAGTTCTTTTCAGCCTCCTTGCTCCTGCATACCTTTCAACCTCTTAGTGCAAGAATCAGGGAAACAGACAAAAATAATGGGTGGGCTCATTAGGGGCATATTCTAAATACCATCCTTATATACTTAGAAAGTTGCTAAAATAACAGATTTTGCAAGTACATTTGCTTGCATTATGAAAACCTGAAGGGTAACTCACTGTGTGACACTAGTTCCATTCACTTCTTTTTGTATCATTTACCATATTTGTAGAAATTTTGCATAAACAAGTAAATTCCAGTAACAATATCCATCATCTTGGACCGTCTTGGACAACACCAGAATGGCATTATGCATTCAGACCACATGATGAAGGCTAAGATATATTGCCCCTGCAAGGTGTGGAACTAAGAACTACCACCCACCCTGGAAGGTATTATTTCCTTCAAATCTACGCTACATGTACTATTCATTTGCACTTGCAACTATATTTATATAAAATATATGTTAACATTGCCAGCACTCAAATAAATACAAAACTGACAATTTTAGTTCGTTATGTCATCACAACATACTGGTTTCAAAGATTCTTCAGTGTCATTTAACCACAAGTTTGATTTAAATATTCTAATGGATCATGTTATCAGCATTCAAAAATTAGCATTCAACAGCACAATACAGTCAGAAAAAGATTAACCTACCCAAGAAAACATCACCAACCTTATCACAGAATATTTATGTGCCTTATAAAACAATTAAAACACCAAACTATGTCTCTAAATAAATATAGCAACTTCAAATGCACATACTAACCTGCCTGTCTTATACAATTAAATGGATATAAAAATATATATTATTCATGTTTGGAGGGTAGAGAGCCCCTAGTGTTGCAGTCCAGCATTTTTCTTTAGAATCAAGAATATGATATTTTTGTGCAAACCCTCAGATGGTAAAAATAATCAGTGTTTTTGGGGGTGCATAGTTTCTTTGGCCAGGGAACAGATATTTTAGTCTGATTTAGCTGCAGCACTAAGTATGTTATCTCGTACTCCACAGAGGTTAGTAAAGATTCTTACCTAGACTTTTATGAAGAGTTAACAGGTTCCTTATAGGGAGAAATAAATCGTGCTAGAATTATGGTCTAAAGGTAATTGCCAAAAAATGCATCATCATATCATATGTTTAAAATGGTCTGAAAGGGCAGTTACCCTAGTACTAACCAATAAACCTAGAAAAAGAACAATAAATGTTTTTGTGGTTTGATTTCTTTTCTGTTAATGTATGTCTACCTATGTAGTTATTTATAATGTGATTTAATAAAGATGTTTACAAAAAAGGACCAAAGGCAAAGCAGACACTTAAGAAATTGACACACAAAGGTGGCCTCAATATCCAGACCACAGGAGACACCGACAAATCTGTTAACATTAACATTGACATCTGCTGGTTTAAGCTCAACCTCACTGGGACTGGTGCCTGAAGAGGGGTCAGTGAGAACTGCTTCTGTCTGCTCTAGTACCAGATGGGAAAGACATAAGAGACATACTTTGCTAAATATTAACCATCAGTTTCATCAAATTTTCATAGCCAAACTACAGGAGGAATGGATTATCATCTTAAAGAAGTCTGCCTCATTGCCTAGATCATGATTGAAAAGGGTCTTCGATCAGAGTATTTCTCCAGTTAACAAAAGGTAAATATCACTATGGCCAAGAAGCAAAAAGTATACATTTTTCAGATTATGATAATAAAAACACACTCAGGAAACTTGCCAACAGAACTTCAACAACTATTTCGGAAACACCTGTAAGAGTATGCTGAAGTCAATTTTTCTTCCATTCAAGGCTTTTTAGGCTGAGGGCCTCGTTTCATGCTGAGCAACTTTATTTTTCCTATTTCTAATGGTTATGGGAGTAAACAACTCACAAATACCACAAGCAGCCAAAGAAAGCTTTTCAGATGAGCAGTACATACAAAACAAGCATTTGCCTTGGGGTACAATTTTGTGATATAATTTACATTTTGTAAGCATTTTACTCTCCACACTTATTAAAAACTATACACTTGACATGGCATGCTTAAAGTGGCAACAATACAAAACAATTAGGGAAGAGGCCACAGGGACAAAAAGTAACTTATTGTTAAACTCAAGGTCACTTGCAAGGAACCCTGTGACAATGCCACTTCCAGTGGATGCCATGCATGCAAGGGAATTAGCAGGAAGGGAGACACAGATTATCATTCAAATTACCAAATCAGAAAAGGCATTTCAAAAATTGCTCCTCATACCTGGAAATTACTTCCCCTAGAAATCAGGCACTCTCAATATTACATAGCAAACTCACCCAGCAGTTTTTATCCACTAACTACTACGGATGTTAGGAGCAAGCGGCAAAATGTTCTTAGCAGCCTGTCACACTACAGTACTGATATATGTCCAAATACCTCTCTGATGACTATATCAACATAACAACTTCCAAGACAGCAAAACTAAAGTAAAGGTGATGCGAGCAGACTATATCAACATTTATTTTATCATGTATTTTTCTTCTTTCCTGTCGTTTCTTCTTCTCATAAACCAAAATTGTTAGTCCTTCTCTAACAATTATGTGCACTATGTTATGACTCAAAACATAACTAATTATACACAAAACGTAAACGGAAAATTACTTCCAGCTAAAACTTATGAGATACATTTTTTCAATGTCACTTATATGTTTTCTGCACTGCAGTTATTACTGTATAATGTACTGTCATTGTTTTGTCTACAGCTGGGGTCATGACTAGGTAAGACCATACACTAGATCACCAACCCAGTTAAATGTGGCATATTCAATGGAACTGATGATCATTTTCCTGCAAATTATAAAAATTGTTATAGCTATATGGGAAAGCATACTTCCCCTGAAGAAAATGCGTATGACAGAAACAAGTACATTTCTATATTTCTGTAATGCAGTTTTATTTTTAATCATTGTCCTGTTGATTTTAACTTATCACTATAGATCTATTTACTAATACATATAGCTACCACAGATGAAAATACACTTTTTGTAGGAAAAACATCTGTGAACTCTGCAATGCTGGTTAGTTTATTGTTTACACTGTAATTACATGAATATAAAAACTTTCATCTATATTTATTTTAATTTCAGTTTACCGTCCACATGACTCTGATCAAGCTGCCTCATTTAAAGTTAGGCTTTAAACCAAGCTAGAAGTGATGAGCAATAAAGTCAGACCAGAGAGCTAGGTTTGCAGTGACGCAGACTGTCTTCCTCAGACACAAATTCACATAATCTGTGTACAAGAACAACATGCGATACACTACACACTCACTAATACAAAGAAAAATTGTGGAAGACCAAAGACATCCTTAAAAAGTCCCTCCAAACCACCTCCCTAAAGTAAGAGATCCTTACTTATCTTGAAGAGATGCTTTCAGTTGTCTTTATTTCTGTTTTCAAACAATATGCCAGCCTTTTACAGCTTATCCCCTCCCTCTTTCCAATACCTGGCCTTCAAAAACTAGAAAGGGCTTTTCATTGACTTTCAGCCACACGTCCTGTTTTTCTTTCTTGCTCATACTTACCCTTCCTTGAGTTTTCACCAATCATACCTTTTCTGGTAAATGTTAGGTACAATATAAAAAGACTTGCTCTACAGTGTTGGATATGCCAATGGATGAAGATTTAAATAACAGTATTACACTAGAACAACTCACATAGTATAATCTGCTGAAACAAAATTAACTGTTTTGCTAAAATTGAGATAAATATGAAATTCTTATTAATAAAATGCATGTACTGACCTGTATTTCAATGTGACGAGGATTGTCAATAAATTTTTCTATTAAAAGTCGATCATCACCAAAACTTGATGCAGCTTCTTGTGAAGAAAACTTAAAACCTTCTCTGTGTAAACAAAACATAAAGAAAAATATGTATGTTATAAAAATGTTGAGTTGAGATTTACATCATTAGTGATTGCCAAAGCTCACCAGGGACATTCTTATCATCTCAGTAAACAAAAAAATGGTCTAATGATTCAAGTTAGACTACTGCAATCATAAAGTTTAGTAACATTTGGCCCACTTAAAGCTGTGATTAGTACTACATTCATAGTAAAAAAAGAACGGCAAAACAAAATTCATACGAGACTAGTGACATTCAAACTAAAAAAAATTATGCAAGTACTTGCCATGTTGGCTAATATTTAAGAGGATTTGTGACAGTTTATATTTATTTAGAGGGCTCTCTTGCATCCTCTATCTCTTGTGCTCAAGAAGAATGCTGAAACTCCTGCTTTCTCTGTCATCGATTTTCAGAAGCATGTGCCACAAATCTGCACAAGCTATTATGCTATTCACTAAATCCAGGAAATTACAATTAGCCAGACAGTAACAATTTATGATCCCAACTGAAAATAAGTGAACACACCTATGAGACAAAGAATCATGAATACAAAAAAATTAGATTTGCAGGCTTAGCAGGGCATCCATCCTCAAAGCCGTTGCATAGGCTATGGAAAAAACAAGAGGATGCTAGCAGGGTTAAATGTAGACCCTAAAGAAGGCCATCTTGAAAGTCAAGTGACGTGATAAGCATTCACTTGTCTTTTATATATTACTTCAAGAAACATGTTCAGTGAATGGACGATAGAAGGAATCCCAAGCAGTATATGAAACATCTTCTCAGATAGATGAGACTCAGAGCAACCATCATCATCAAGGACTCAGCTGTCTCCCTTAAAACTTTCCAAGTCACATTAGAAATGACAGTCAAAAATATTTGTAGTTTTTTTCTCTGCCACAGTCCCATGAACATCACTGTCTCACAATACAAAAAGTAACCTGGCTGCCTATTAGTGTTCATGACACTCTCATTTTTGCCTTCCTAACCTTTAAAAGGTTAAACCTTGAATACTACTTCCTTTGCATTGGTTTGCCAGATTTAGACATAGTACATTTGCCATGAGAAATGACAGTAACAGTTCTCTCAGGTAAAAAAGACCTGGTTTTGCCTAGGCTCTGACCAAGAAAACATTTTGGGGAATTTCTCCACTTACATGGAACCAGTTACAATAACAAATCAGAGATGTCTAAGTTTCATGATCACTTAATATATACAAATGATAATGATACAGAGAAAATGGTTTGACTTTGTTGTATGAAATAATAACAGTAATCATACAGTATCAAAAACATTTTCACCTGCCTTATGCAGCAGTTATACATTGATTAGTGATCTCTGTGGACTAGCGGGTAGTTACAGATTAAATGTTTCAACTGTTAATGTGTGTTATTGCAAGCTCCATGTGTATTTGTTTACCTGCAGTACATGTACGCTTTTGACTTGTGTATGTCAAAAACCCAGTGTTAACTGACTGACTGATAGCAAAATGAATTTGTCTGTAATTACTGTACCTATGGGCCTGAGGTTATGGCTGAAAGGGGTCCACAGAACATTCATTTATCCCAGATAAATAACAGGTGCAACTGATGTGTCTGTAGCAAAGCAGAATGTGGTCAACCACAAGCCTAAGAATTCACAGTAGTGTGACGACACATAAATGGGATAATCAGACATGAAACTTACACAAACGTAAAATGGTTTGTAAGTATCTAGTTTCCACCACTGACAGCAAGATTCATTGTAGATACATTAACAGTTAAATGGTTCTCCTTCGGCCAGGCTGCCAGCTGCTCTTAATTGTTGCTTTCTTTTTGAGCCCTTCATACAAATTAAGAAACAAACTTATTAGCAAAGACTATAAACACCAGTTCTGGTTGTAAATATCACTGGAGCACAAAGGAAAACAAAGGATTAAGAGACTGTACAGAACTTGTCCCTATGACTTTTATATTTCTTATAGGTAGCTACTAAGCATGCAATACAGGTGACCATTGGTCAAGCAAAATTTGCCTGTTATCACAGAATACTCAGAAAAATCTCCAAACAAGACTTTGTTAAGCAAAACTTTCTCCAAATATGAGCAGACCTGATTAGTTATGTTTAATGGGGCATGCAATAAGCCAAATGAAAATTTGGCAGTTCATAAAATCTTGAAAAAATAATTTCTCTTAACATGATTTAAAAATACACTAGCACCCAACAACTTCAACAATACAAACACAGCCATATCTGATCAAGGGGACCACCCTTAACATTTATAATTCAAAGTCAAGGTCACAACACCCAAGTACAACAGGAATATATTCTTTCACTTACATTTACTCCCATGCAATAAAAATGATTGCCAATATGTTCCGTGGACCATTTTCAACAAATAAGGATGCTGTGAGCTGATCTAGGTTGGTCCATCCCTGTTACACTTCCATAAATGAAAACCTGCTAAAGTCAAATATTATTTTAATCTTTACTTAATTCAGAAGGATATCATTTTAATCATTGTTTGACACCTGCCTTAAATTATCACTTAAGGCATAGGCAAGTATACATTATTATAAATGGAAACAAACCATAATAAAATGTTTCCAGTTACATATAATGTAAATCCCATAATTTTTTATAACTATCATCAGTCCAACAATCCATACATTGCTCAATTCCTGCCTTCCCTTAAACTTCATTCCTCCTCCAGAATATTAGCATGTATGTATTTTTCCCACAATTTCCATTTACTTCGATGTCATGTATTCCTTCCAGTTATATCATCTATTTTACAATATTCAATACTTCAAATGCAGTTGGTTACATTTTGATTTCTCTTTTCTAGTGATTGCTTTTTTGGCAACCACCAGAATTAAACTTAACAATGTCTTACCATATCTAGGTAATTCAGATCCTCTGTCCCAGCTTAAAATAATTATTTCCTTACTTACAGCCATTAGCTCACTCAGTATTTCTGTCAGAGTACCTGTAGGAAATGCTTACAATCTGCTAGCACATTATACTCCAAAACATGTTCCCATTTCTCTTCCTTTACCATCACATCTCCCAACATTTGCTATCTACTGGAGTAAAAATGTTTTTGAAGTCTGCTTAGGGTATTAAAATATCTATGTAAACACTTTCAAGCAAATATCCTAAACATTCCAGACTTTGTTGCATAATTGGGAGCCAAATACAAGTCCTTCCATTGGTCTATGTTAAATTGCTTTTCAAGAATCTCTTCCCAATCTTATCTACCCTCCTCTGATTAATTATTATAGTTATCATGCAATATTTCATGCGTCCTACTAATTATCCCTTTTTCACAGCCTCCTTTATAGACTCAGCTAAAAACTCAAACAGAGCAGGTCTGTCACTTAAGATATCCCTATCCATTTCTCTTTGTCTATACTCTGATATCAATCCTGAAAGGGAAGGCAATCACAAAGCTGCAAATTCAAATGTTTTCTTGGTCTCATCCCTCTCTATTACTTTTCCCTCTCTATTTGTTCCTAATACCTTAGTTCTTTTGCCAGTTTTCTCCAGTAAATTCCAGCCCACTCTTGTCTATTTTCTGTATCCTTACTTGCAGTCATACCTCTTGGCACAGTCTTCTTTCTCCACCCTCACGTTGGTTTGGATTTTAGAAAATACTTTTTGCTTAATCACAAATACAATATTCTGTATGGTGATTATTCTTCTTTTTAGGGATCTGCATCCAAAATCCCACTCTCTCTATTTCTTGAACTTTCACCTGCTCAATCATCATCCCTTTTCATTTTGAATTATAACCTTCTACTTGTGTTATGTACATGGGCCTTAACTGTGTAGCACACTGAACTATCCCTTCAAGTCATGCAATCTTAAACCAACTTGTTCTATTAAAAGAATCAGCTGATCCCACTTAACTCGTGCCCTATTCCTCTCACAGATAAATTCCTTCACCTGTTACTTACTGTCCACAACATCTCCAGCTGATAAAATATGTCTGACCAGTATGCAAAACTAAGGGGACTAAAACATTTTTACTGCTCATGTCTTACTAACCATAATCAAGATCTTCCAGTTTCCCAGTTCTTGTATTATCTTTTAAGTCACTTCATCTTATCATGTCCCCATCAATATGGGTATTGCCGAATCAGTTCATGTGTGGGTACATAATTTACATCAACAGCCTTTCTTTTATCTTCATTACTTTTATATCCAAAAAGATTTGAAACTGTCTCAATATGTTCCAGCACTGAGATGCCTTTCTCTGGATTTACCAAGTACAAAATAATATCTGCAAATAAAGTAAACTTTAATTGATTACTGTACCAATTATATCCTTGTATTTCTGCTTCCCTTATTTTCATTGCCAATGGCTCTAAATATAAAGCAAATAAAGGAGTAAAAGGACGCCCCTACCTGGTTCCTCTTTTCAAACACAACTTATCAGAGAGGAGCCCTCACACTATAATTCTCACCTCCAATCATATTTAATCTTATTATTTTATTAGAGAATATAAATGCTTCCATTGCCCTTATCATAAAATCCCAGTTTACTCTGTCGAATGCTTCCTCTTCATCAATTCGCACCAACAACAGTTAAATTTTCTTACATTCGGTTTCCCTCTGGATCATCACTGCTCTATTACTGTTGCGAAATGTTTGCCTCCCCTCCACAACCACACTGATCCATATCTATCAATACTGGCGACAACTTTGCCTTTTTTTAACTAGCATAAATACTTTATAATCATGGCTTAAAAATGAAACAGGTCAATATGAATCTGGGTCTCATTGGTCATTGCCATCTTTAGGTAATACAGCCACCACAGTTTTCTTCCAAGATGCTGGTGCTTCCCCCTCCTTTCAAAATGCTGTTAAACAAAATTTTCTACATTTCAACTTTCTCCCATCCTAACTTCTAAACTTCCTCAGGAATACCACCTGTTCCTGCACACTATCCTGAAGAATGATTACATATCACTGTTTTTATCCCATCTCCTCCTATATTAACTGCTATTTGTTGATCCTGTCCTGCCTCTAACCTTGCATAATTAAATATTACATAAATATTTCCATTTGTGCTCTTTATTGATTTCCATATTTCTCTGCTTTATGCAAATGTTCTTAACATTTCTGAAATATTTCTAATATCTCTACATGATTTCTGGTTATTTTTCTTGTTACGGGGTCCCTATGTTTGGCAAACAACCCATTATACTTTCTACTTTTAAGTTGTGCTAAAAGGATTTGTGCAGTAGAGTTATTAAAAAATAGCTGCTTAACAGCAAATTTTCTAAACTCATGCATACTATCCAGATAATCCTTTATTTTTCACACTCTGCATGTGTACTTCTTGTTGTATAAGACTCCCCTTATTCTTCAATAGTTTAACCTTTGTCAAGTCCCTCTAATTCATCTTGCTTCTTAGTTGTTTCTCTTTCTCTTATTTCTATCTTATTTTTAAACTCTTCCTATTACTTTTTAATCATATCTCTTTCTCTTATTTTTAAACTCTTTTTTTCATTTTATCCCAGTCACTAGCTATAACTTCTGAAAATATTTCTATCTTCCCTAATAAAGCTCAAATAATTTCCACTACCCAGTCCTTAAATTCCTTTTTTTTAACAGATAGGTAGGAAAGCACCAGTGTCTCATTTTATTTCATTACCCTGCATTTTTATCTTAGTTTTTACTGGTAAATAGTTACTAGATGTACACAGAACCTTTCAATTAAGTCCATATGATCATGAGAAATATAACTTCTATTTAGTCTAGTTCAGCTGTTGTACCTTGAGGAATAATGTGTAAATTCTATCAAAGTTCCTACTACTGAATTTACATCTCTGACACCAAATATTTACATTAATTTCTTGAAAAGTCTACCCTCTTTTGCTATATTTTCCCTTCTAGGTCCCCATGATGAAGCCACACTACTGCAAATCAAGCTAGAATCCCTACCTATAAGTAATACTCCTCTATTGAAAGCTGATTATTTTCCCCACATTTTCTTAAGCTCTATAATAGCAGTTTTTGGTGAAATATAAATACATGCCAGCACAATCTTCCTACCTTGTAAACACCACTTAAGTACCACAAATCTACCATTATTGTCTTTTTCCCCTCTTCTATCAATATTGGAGCCCTTCTAGCAAGTAGTATAATTGCTCCCCTTTTCCTTTGTCCTGATATTCTGCAGAAATCCTTTGTCAAATTCACATGCTCATTTCTTTCCAAATGTGTCATCTGCAGTACTGCTGTTTTCACTCTGCATTTCTTAATACAATTCTATAGACTTTCCTTTTATCTACACCTATTGGGGCATTTAAATTCCAAGATAATATGGCTAGCATAGCCATTATTATACAAAAGTTGTTTCCAGCTAATATACATGACAGTACTTTTGAATGTGTACTTCAAACCTTTCTGTTACATGGACACATAGTAATGTTTGGCAGGCTGGTCTTTTATGCAGTTGCTTCTATCTGAACTTATGGCACATTTTGTCAAAACTTTTTGTTTTAATGAAAACTCTCAAACAAAAAGCAGAATAGATTTTCAGAACACCCCATCCTCTATTAACTAAAAAAATAAACAAAACTATGCATACCTTCAAAAAATGAAGTTTAACCATCCAAACAGGAATAGTTGCCCCAAATCGACAGTCGCACCCACAGACATTACCTAACCTAAAATTAAAGTTACCTTTGCTCAAATGCATGCTAAAACCTGTGTCCCCACTTACACTAATTACTGTCTACTTCTTATCTCTATCCCCCTCCCAGATGTGAAAAACAGCTTGCATGCCTTCAGAAAACATTAACGTTTAGCCCCAAGAAAAAGTGCACTGGCTACCTTTAAACAAAATTAAATGGTACAGTGTTCTATTAAAAACATTAAAGTATTAAGACTATCTCTTATACTCTCTCATTTTCTCTCTCGTGTCCAGTGCCTTTCAAGACATACGGCAAAAAGCACTTTTCAGCACTCCTTGCTTCTGTAGCAGTTAAGGATTTTACTGGATCAGGTTGCTAGCCAAAGGCCCAACCCTCCTTGGAGGATATACCACACACACACACACACACGTACATGCACACGCACACGCAAACACACACACACACCTAGGGCCAATTTAGAGTGTCCAATCCACCTACTGCATCTCTTTGGAATGTGGGAGGAAACGGGAGCACATGGAGGAAATCCACATGAACACAGGGAGGACATGCAGACTCTGCACAGAAGGCATGCCAGTGAGAATTGAACCAGAGAACCTCTTGATGTGAGGCGACACTAACCACTGCACTGACCATCTCTTATTCACTTCTCATAATTTCAAACTTTATTTTTCACTGAACTGCTTGCCATTATATCATTAAGTTTTTCATTCCCCTCAGCAAAGAATGCTCAGAACTCTCAAGATTAAATTACTTGGACCTGCAGACAGCTCATCTATATGTAAAAGTATGAATCTTTGTAAATTTCTCTCAGAACAAAATGTACAGCTGCCATCATCTGCAAGCTTACTGACTCCCACTGAACATTTGGAATGGAAAAAAACAAGCTAACATCTTTGCAGATGGAAGAAACTTAGCAATTTTTCATGACTTTCATTATTTTGTCTTCGTGTTCAAACCTACTTGCTTACAAAAAAAAATTGCTTAGAGCTGTATCCAAGGGCATTAATCTAGACATTCACCCCTGTAAAAAAATAAAATAAAAATATCTTAATTCTACATATAATATAAACAGTACACTTTTGCACCCTACCCCAGCCTTTTGAGATCACAGCATACTAATGTCTTTCGGCTTTTCCCAGTTAGGGGTTGCCACAGCAGAACTCTGGTCCACTAATAATAGTCAGTGGATTTTTATGGTGCCGAGGTGCCAGCCCGACACCCAACCTTCAAAGAAGACACACCCATTCACGCACGCACCTACCTGCATGTCTTTAAACGTCACTCGACCATGGAGAGGACATGCAGACTCCACATAGAAGGCGCTCTAGCTAAGAATCGAACTGGAGAATCTCTTGCCAGTAACTGAATTTTACCAAAAAATATTTTCAATGGCACTTCTTTTTCTTAGTTTCTGTGTTCACACTGGGAGAGCTGAAGTTATGCTGTTGATCGGTGTGCAGCCATCTTGGAAAAGTTCTTCATGGCTTACATTTTTGACATTTATTCATGGCTGTGGAGGTTTTGAAACTGTAACATTAGACATTTTTTTAATCTGGTACTCATCATTCAACATTCAGCATGCTTGGAATGTTGTTTCAGTGTTGGTTTAACAATGCTTTCAGGCTGCAGCATATACGATTTCTGCTACAGTGTTGCCGTTTTAGTTCTTGGGATTGTTTTCAAGATATTTTGCCCGCAACATTTCAAAATGCTTGGCTTAAATAAATGTAAACTTCTTTGATGATTTTTGTATTTAGGACTACTGTTACAGGCTCCAGAACTATAGTAAAATGTTAAAGGGTTACAACACTTAACCATTAACAGATTACCAGCATGTTTGGTCCACAGTGATCTTCAGCTACAGCCTTTGTTTTATCTTATTTGATATCCTGAAAAGACTTGAAACTTAAAATGCTCCAAGACACTGAGATGTCATTTTATGGATTTAACAAGTGCAAAATAGTATTATCTCCAATTATAGCTAACATTTCTTGAGTACAACCAATTACATCCTTGAATTTGTGAAATTCTTATTTTCTTTGTCAGTGGCCCTACATATAAAGCAAATAATAGTTGGGAAAGAGAACCCACCTGCCTGGTTCCTCTGTTCAAAAACAGCCTACCAGAGATGAAGTATCCCACCATAATTTTTGCCTCCAACCCATCATATACCCTCCTTATTGACCCTATTACTCTATCAGGGAATACAAATGCTGCCATAGCCCTCCTCACAAAACCCAGGCTATCAAATGTTTTCTTTCCATCAAGACCCACCAACAATAGTGTTGTTTTCTTATACCTTTCTTCTCTGTGGATCATCATTGTTCTATTAATGTTGTCAAATGTTTATCTCCCCTTCATAAAAACACATTCATTTATATCTATTAGCTTTGGTAACATATTTGCCATTCTCTTAGCTAATACAGATGGTAACAGATTTTAATCATGGTTTAAAACTGAAATGGGTCTAAATTAAGCTGGATCTGAAGGTCTTTACCCTCACTGGATAATACAGCTACCACATGTTTCTTCTAAGATTCTTGCACTTCTCGGACTGTTTTAAAATATGACTAAACAAACCCTTCCAAATGTTTATCACATTCTTCCCTCATAACTTTAAAATGCCACAGGAATACCATCTGCTCCTAGGGAATTCCTTTTTGACTGATTATACATCACCATTTTTATTTCATCTATTCCTCTCTTACTTATTAACTATTGAGCCTCATCATCCTCTAACTCTGCCATAAGTAAACCTCCCATAAACATTTACATTTATGCCTTTTCTCATTTCCCCATTCCTCTGCTTTAAACAAATTTTTGCAAAATGTCCAGAATACTTCTAACATCTCTATAGGACCTCAGGTTATTTTTCTTGCCACAGGCTTCCTAAGACTGGCAACAAGTCATTCTAATTTCTGTTTTCTATGTCAACATGCTAAAATGCTTCTGCACTCAAGTTATCAAAAAAATCTTGCAAATCACCAACCTTTCTAAAGCAATGCATATTATCCAAATGCTTCCTTAATTTTTCTTTAGCACTCTGCAGGTGCTCCTCTTCTTGCTCTTACAGATTCTCTTTCCTCTATAATACTTCAACCTTTGTCAAGTCCTCTGAATGATTCCTATTACTTCTTTCCCATACCCCTTTCTCTCTCTCTTAGCTTTACCATCCCATAAAACTCAATTTTCATTTTATCCTACTCAATGGTTATCCCTTTTGAAGTAATTTCTATCTTTCCTTATAACTCTTGAATTTACTACCCATTTCTTAAATTCCTCTCTTTTTAACAAGTAAATAGGAAATTGCCAAGGACTCATTTTTACAAAATTACTAGTTTGTACTGGTGCATGATCATATTGGATGGATGTCAAAGCTTTCAATTAACTACACATGCTTATAGGAATCATAATTATCTATCCATTCTAGCCCAGTTATTGCATCTTGGGGAATACTATCCAAATTCTGTCTGAATTCCTGTTCATGATATTGCATCTTAAACACAAAATATTCTCATATAATTCTTCAGAAATCTAACCCCTTTTGCTAAAATTTCCCTTCTAGATCCTCTCTACTGCAAATTGGGTTCCAGTCCATTCACATAAATAACAGTCCCTACTGAAAGCTTATTACATTTAACAAAGTTCTCCTAAGCTCATCATTAGTAGTTTTAGGTGGACTATAAGTATTGGAGAGCATAATTCTCCTTCTCTGCCAATAACCCCTTACTATCAGAAATCTACCATTATTGTCTTTTCCCTCATCCCCTAAAATTCTCAAAAACATTATTGCTCCACTTTTCTTTTGCCCCGATATTCTGCTGAATGCTCTTCCTGAAATCTTTTCCTGAATCAAATTCACATGGTCACTTCTATCCACATTTCTCTCCTGTAAAACTGCTATCTGCACCCTACTTTTCTTAATATAATTCATTACTATTCATTACTATTTGATTTGTGTTGATACTTGCACGGCCATTTACATTTGATGTTAATATTGACAAAGCAGCCATTCTGATAAAGAGCTATTACTCTCATACAGTATGCATCATAACTTTTGATTATATGATTTAACTTACAGTCAGATATACAATAATGTTTGGCAGGCTGATCTTATATGTAGTTGCTTCTTCTCATCTCTATTTGAGCCCATGTCACATTTTTCCAAACATCTATTTAATAAAACACTCAATAAACAAAACCTAAATACTTTTTCAACCCCCAACCCCTTTTAAGACAAATTATACTGGCTATCCTTAACTAAAAAATGTGTATTATTATAGTACTTGTATTGAAGTACTAAGGCTGCTGGAGAGACAATTACTTGTATAATTCATTCACTTCACACAGCTTCAAACTTCATTTATTTTTACTGAACTGCTTGCCAATTTCCCTTTAAAAGTTAAAAATACTGTATCTTGTAAATTTCACTTAAAACACACTGTTCAAACCATTCATAATTTACTGCTTGAACTTTCAGACTCATCTTCCAGAAAATAAAGCATTTGCTAAAGAACAAAACAGCTAGTAACTATGCAAATGTAGGATTGAACCCTTACAGATTTCATTCAGAACACACTGGTTTGACCTCTCATGAATAATTATTTACACCTATTTGGTCCTTGTATACAACTAATAGCAAGAACAAATGGAAAATAAAAAACACAATTTTTGAAAATGAAAGAACTACCATTTTCATAATTTTCTATCTTTTGTTTATCTTCTTGCTTTAAAAAGCATGTCCATAGCATAAATTAAGCAAATTAGTCTAGAAATTCACCTCTATAAAAATTAAAAATTATTAATTATCTTTAATTCTACATAAAATATGAGCAATTCACTTTTTCATCCTCCCTAAGCACTGAAAGATCACATTACACAAACTTTATATTGCTTCTTTTAAATGTTTATGCTGTAACATTGTAAAGCCTGAATACATTGCAGCTAAGAAAAGATACTTAATTTAATGATACAAGTATATACAGCAGTCACTGATAAAATTCCTTCACCTCACATATAAAATACCTCTGAATGCATGTTATACAGACCTGCTTTACAATATAACACACAAATTAAATTATGAACATTTTATGCAAACATTACTAAGAACAAAAGCTATTTTTCTTAGTTAATTCTAAATTCCAATCAGTATCATTCGAAGTATTAATGGCATAAAGCAGGGTTTAAGCTTTAGAATTCTCCCATTAATTTAACACAGTCAACATACATCTAGTCTCTTTCAGCCACTTCTTCTTGCATAAGTACAGTGCATGTTAATGGGATTTTTGCTTTATTGTTCTCCAATTTATTCACCAATTTCTCATGCAGGTCAATTTCTTGATCATCATAACCCACCAACATCAATCTCTGGTTCAAGTCCAAGGCACTTCTCATTCTTCAAGTCAGTTTTTTTTCCTGTCCCTTACATATTTTCCTTTGGAACAGTGAGGAATGTTTCACTGGCAAAACCTCTCAAAGGATTTTATTATTGACAGAAGACTGAAAAGCAGAGTCTTCTTCGCCTTGTTAGCGGATCAATTTTATTTCCTCTTTAGCCTGTTTTGCATCCAAAATGTCTTTGATTCTCTAGGGAAAAAGCATTCTGAAGCTAGCTGGATATAGTAACTTGAGTCTCATACCTTCCTCTCAACATTCCCTGTTTGCTCGGATAAACTTGATTCTCTTCTGCCTGGTGCCCAGTGAATAATCATTTTCCCTTCTGCCGCAGTTTTGCAAGGAGCAGCTCTTTCAGCTGGGATGACATCATCTGTACTAACAAAGGAATTGGCTGCTTTTTTCATGGCCAGATTTGGCACATACACACAATATGTCCTTAGAATTAAAAATGCTTCTGGGAAACAACAGTCTAGTGATTAATTTGTACTTTTGTAAAATTAATGCAGTCTATTCGTATCAACTTCTCTGGTACAGCAAAAAATCGCAGGTTTTCTAAAAGTGATCTGTTCTCTAACTCTACTATTTTTTTGAAACAGTTCTTCTAGGGAAGCCTCATGTTCAGCTAATATTTCCCTCATTTCATCCTCTAATTTCTGCAGTTTTAGCAGCTCATCTGAATAGCTCTTAATGCTTCATTTATTTTCCAGACTTTAGTTATTTGACTTTATATATTCCTTCAGTGTCTCACTTACTTTAAACACCTCTAAGTGTGTGATTTATTTTTTCCATTAAATTAGTGAAAATCATCTCCTGTACTAAAGCTGAAAGCTAAACTTTTTTTCTGAGCAGCTGCAAGGTTATTCCCAGGCATGACTTTTTACCTCCCTTTCTGGTTTAGTTTCTCTTACTTTTTCCAAAATTCTTTTTGCTGGCATCCAGGCAGTGAAATTACTAGTTTGCAACAGAATTTTATCCAAACTGACCGCTATTACTGACTTTTTTCTTTTAAGTAATTTCATAATTTTCACACTGGGAGAGTTCTAATCACAAAGCTGTTCAATGTAGCTATCTTGGAAGTAGAGATGCTAATTTTCTTGAACATGACCTTACAAATTTTCCCCCTACTACATCAATCCACTTTTTGCCCCCCCCTAAATCAAGTTGTACAATCTTGCTGTGACCTACTCCATGAAAATCTACTTTGCAGCACTTAATAGCACTTCTATATTTAGGGCTTACTTCACAAAAGCTGCTTATTACTCACTGTTCTTACTGATAATCACAAATGTCATAGCACCCCAGCAAACCTTATACTTGAGGATATTTTCTACTCCTCTGACCTTTCCAACATAAGCATAATGCAAGTTTAAAATTAAGTCCACATGATAAAACTGCCATATCAACAAACAGTGGAAGAAAAAGAAAAAGAAGAAGAAAAAAAACTCATGGCTTTTTCAATGTCCTCTTCATCATTACAAAAGGGATTAAAAACTGTTCAGTCCCTCAAACTTAACATTCAGAAATGCATAGCCAGCTATCAACTTAGGGTTGGGACTAATCTAAAAGACAATAATACACAATTCTTCAGCTATGTAAAGAAACTCAGACATTACCAACATTTGTACTTCTTTTTTTGACCTAAAGACAAAGTTAATATTCTTGCAGGGAAATTTTCCTCTTCTTCACCAAACCACCCCTTCCATCTGCCCCCTCTCCTCACGTTACACCTTCAAATCTCCCCACCCAAAATCACTCTGGACCAAATCTTTCTGGTACCTTCCAAAATTAAAAACACCAGTTCCATGTGTCCTCACCCCTCTTCATTCTCAGCCTATCCATTGGTTATATCCTCAATGTGTGGAGGGCACCTGTTGTGTTGCACTTACATACCCATTTTGAACTTGAGAATTACAGGCATATTAGTCTCACTGGTAGTACTTGCACAGCTATGGAACACATTATAGCTAAAATAATAAAACAATGATATAAGTGATTTTATGTCCCTGAAAACACGTTTGGCTTTGTGCAAGGCAGTTTGTGCCTGCTCAACCTGGACAAGCTTTCTGATAGGGTTTCAGAGGCGATGGGGTATAAAGCCCAAGCTGCCTACCTGGACCTTGTCAATAGCTTTGATACTACCCCTTATGCTGGGATTATTGGCAAGCTCTACTAACTCAGAAGGAAGAAAATCATGGCAAAAGTTAAGAGGTGCAGCACCCAGCAGAATAAAAGCACTCTCGCCAAATCAAACATTTCAGATGAAAAAAAAAATCTATCAGAGCCAAATTTTAGGTGAATCTGGCCTTCCAGGCCAAGGACAACCACAAGGCATTCTTTAGCTTTGTCCGCAACCTCAAAGGCAATACACAGTTGTGTGTAGAGCTAACTGTAAATGGAGCTACCTATACTGAGCCAGAAGATATAGCAAACCTACTGATGATAAATTCAGATCCAACTTTACCCCTCTCTCCCCCTCAACTTTCCCTCAGGAAATACCATCTAATATAACTCTCCCTGCTATCACTAGGGAACAAGTCCTTAATGCTCTCTCTAAGGCCAAGAACACTGCAACAATGGGCCCAGACAATATCCCAGGATGCCTTTTAAATAGCATGAAACATGATGTATCAGTGCCTCTGGAATTACTGTTCAACTATAGCCTCCAAACAGGATTTGTGCCACATGAATGAGGAACAGCAACAGTCATCCCTCAGCACAAAGATGGGCCATCTACAGACCCTGGAAATTACAGACCCATAAGTCTCACTAGTCTTATACATAAAGCCATGGAAAGAATTATCATGGAAATGACCAATAGTGATATAGTAAACCTCCAGACACTGGACCCAACCCAGTTTGGTTTCGTCAAGGGCAGATCATACCTACTTAACCTGGTGGACTTCTTTGAGAAAGTCACCAAAGCAACTGATGAGGGCAAAATGGTTCAAACTGCCTACCTTGACCTGGTCAAGGCATCTGACACAAAACCCCACTCTGGCATTGTTGACAAACTCAAAACATTGGGTACAAACTCATAGGTCACCTGGTGGATAGCCAACTGGCTCACAGACAGGACCCAGGAAGTTAGAATTGGGGAGTCCACCTCTACAAAGAGGCCAGTCACAACTGGAGTCTCTGAGGGATCAGTCCTTAGACCTCTCCTTTTTGGCATTTACTTCTCTGAAGTCAAGACCAATGTCAGTGGTCTTTGGCTGACTAAATTTGCAGATAACTGCAAATTAGGAGTCGGCAATGAATCCCACACTGACACAAATGTTCTCCAGGAGGGGCTGACACAGACAAACAATTGGTGTCAGAGCATTGGACTAAAACTAAATGGCAAGTAATGCATAACAGTATCCTTAGGGAAGTGATCCCACCCCTGGTAACTATCATATAGACAACACACCTCTTAGAGTTGACCCAGTAGTTAGAGACTTAGGGACACAAACAGATAGTAAACTAGCCTTTGACCATCAAATGTCTACAGTAGTGAGGAAATCATTCTATGTTGCACAACTTATAAACAAAGGTATGGCATCTAAGTCCAAGGACGTCACTCTTCCACTAGATTCGGCATTCATCAGACCTACCATTGAGTACAATGCCCCCTTTGGTATGTACCTAACCAGGCATATCCAACAACTGGAACGTCCACAGAGGTTCTTCACTAAAAGAATACAGGGCTTAAGTAAAATGTCCTATGCAGACTGCCTGAAGGCTCTCTCCCTGTATTCCATCTCCTACAGGCTTTTGAGGGGAGATCTATGCCTGACATATAGGGCATTGTCAGACCCCACTCTGATGGACCTCCTGCATGTTCGCAAAACACACAGCACCAGAATTACCCATTCTAAAGACTTAAACATTGCCTGTGATATAAACAGGACTGCTGGAGAGAGAGGTATGTATCCCAGAGATTATCCCTTCTCTGGAGTAGGCTCCCCATCCATGTGAAGCAGAGTTCCTTCCTAACCCATTTCAAATGAAACCAGGACAATTGGATGGGGAACAGGAAATTCACCCCTGGTTTGGCACCTATGTATCTAATGGACAGAGGCAACCTGTAAAATGGTTCAGCTCCCTGGCCCTAGCTTGTAAACGCTTCATCTCCCAAGTCCCTGCTTACACTTATCAAGGGTATCAGAACTTGTTAGAGATTTAAGATACATGGCTACACTTAAAGAGGCCATTGTGGTCATTAGCCTTGTAAACACCTATGAATATTAACCATACAAAATTCAATGGATAGGTAATTAGCCATCTGTGTACACAGACAACCCTCTACTACTACCACCTAGGAACAAAATATGTCAGAGATGCAATTACATTAAGAACCTAGAATCCATGCTGTCTCAGTCACAAGCCAATACATCTGATACTAAGAAGGTTGTGTGTGTAAACACGACAAACACCACACCTCGAACACCACCTACACCTGTACGACACACTCCTACACATGCAAAGGCTCTCAACAAAAACAAACCTAAACAAAAGAGACCTCTGAAGCAAAAATACACACGCACATCACAATTCACAGCACCAAGCACCATAAATAGTACACACACCTGTGTCTCACAGCCTCTAAGGCCTAGCCACAAACTCACCATACTAATCATAGGATACTCTATTGTGAGACACACAGATGTGTCCCTCACCAGGCTAGACAAGTAGAAAGTCACTGTAAGTTGCTTGTCAGGTGCTAGAATCTGCCATATCATGCATGCACTCAAGTCTCTTAACAACAGGTACTGTTATGACTCTGTCATAGTCCATCTTAACAACAGGTACTGTTATGACTCTGTCATAGTCCATGTTGGTGTGAATGACTTGAGATATACCTCTGTGGACTATATGAAGAGAGACATGACTGAGCTCGCTGAATGTGTGTCCCAGGCAGGTATGTCCCCAGCCTTAAGAAGCATTCTACCATCACCTAGATTGACGACTCAATACAAACAGAAAATGATTGACTTTAACAATTAGCTTAGTTTCTGGTGTCATTCCAGGGAGATCCAGTACCCGACAGCCTGGGAGGACATGACTGACAGACCACGATGCTTTGTCAGAGATGGCCTTCATCTGTCTCCCCTGGACTTCTGGCAAAGGCTCTTGTCTCCCCATAATGCCTTTTTTAGGCAAAGCAATGAGCACAAAATTACCAACATGAAAAATTCTTCTAAATAAAATTTAAATGTCATGCTGCTAAATGCTAGAACTCTTAGCATGAAACTGCACTCACTGCAAGCATTCCTCACCCTGGAGGATGCCAACATGTGCAGTCACTGATACCCGGATCAAAGCTGCGGAGAGCATCCCAGCCTTAACCAGGTTACTCTTCCTACCATACTTTCAGACCCCAAATGGAGGGCTATAAAGCCAAAGGAGGTGGAGTTTCAATAATTATAGACATACACACCTCCAGGCTGGTCAAAAGGTATGATGCACAGGAGACACTCCAAGTGCAGTTAACTGTTGACAAAACACCTATTCAAATCATAGCTAGCTACAGACCCCCCAAACATGACTCAGGATACCTACTCCACCGATCTGGACTTGAATCCATCAAGATAAAATCTTCTACCCTGTTCCTGGGCGACTTTAACTACCCAACTATAGAGTGGAAGACCTATTCTAGGCCAAACATGAACACCCAGATATTCCTTGACTTCGTCAATGCCAATGCATTGGATCAGCTGGTCGACACCCCCATGAGAGGTGAAAATATCCTGGACCTGGTACTAACTAACATGAGTAACCAATGTAACACCCCTACAGTGTCATCCTCCTTGGTAAGATCCGATCACAAAGTGATCACTTTCAAAGTCACCATCTCCCCTGATCCCCTCCTCCTTGTCAGGATCAAACAAAAAAGTTTCCAAAACTGACTACAATCTCCTGAGAGCATGTATAAGCAGCTTCACAGCCACCACCCCTTCAATTGGAACTAGCACTAATGTCCAAGCCTACTCTAAAAAAATAAATGAGCACCTGCATAGCTGTATGGACTCAGCAATACCTGACAGAACCAAATCATCTTCAACAAGGAAGAGTAAACCTGTCTGGTAGACAGCAGCAACAAACAAACTCTATATTAAAAGGAAAAGATTGCTGTCCAGGACCAAGAAGGAGCAGGTGCTGAGTTGGAAGCAATCTCATTGGTGAAATCCTCTAAGGCAAACTTTGAGTCCAAATTGGCCAAATCCACTAAGGACAATCACAAGGCCTTCTTTACATATGTCTGCAATCTCAAAGGTAACACTCAAATCTGCTCTGAAATGGTGGCCAAGAACACCACATACACAAACACCGTAGATATAGCCAACCTGCTGCAGAAAGATTCAGTGAAAACTTCAGCCCGCTGTCCCACTCCATCAGTAAACAAGGACGTCACCAGCACCTGACCCCTCCCCTCATCACCAGAGAGCAGGTCTTGAAGTCCCTCTCAAAAGCAAAAAATACAGTCTCCATGAGACTCAACAATATCTCTGGGTGCATCCTACATGAACTTAGGTATAAGCTCTCCACTCCATTAGGCACCCTATTCAACCAAAGACTTAGCAATGGCTTCATCCCAGCCGAATGGAGGACAGCCACTGTTATCCCTCTACACAAAGGTGGAGCATCCACTGACAAAGGCAATTGCAGGCCCATCAACCTTACTAGCCTGATTTGCAAGGCCATGGAATGCATTATCATGGACCTTATAAACAAGGATATTGGCAACCTCCAAATGCTTGACCCTACACAGTTTGGTTTTGTTAAAGGGAAAATCATGCCTATTAAACTTGGTCAACTTCACTGAAACAGTCACCAAAGCCACTGACGATGGTAAGATGGTGCACATCGCCTACTTTGACCTAGTCAAAGCCTTCAACACTATTCCCCACTCGGGCGTAATAGATAAAACTCTCCCAGCTAGGCAGAAACCTGTATGTTACCAGATGGGTAACTAACTGGCTCACTGCCACCTCTAGTAGTAGACCCGTAATGAGTGGTGAAACCCAAGGATCAGTCTTGGGGCCTCTACTGTTTGGGATACACTTTTCTGAGGTGCAAACCAAAATCAGTGGTCTGTGGCTGACCAAGTTTGTGGATGACTGCAAGCTGAGCGCTGCCTTAAATTCCCCTAATGATGTGAACATCCTCCAAGAGGGCTTTACCCAAACTAATGACTGGTGCCAGAAGCAAGGCCTCAAACTGAATGCTAAGAAATGCATCATTATCCTCTTTGGGGAAAATGGTGTCCCCTCTAATTATCACATTAATAACAATGTACTAAGCAGTTGTGAGGGACTTGCACACCCAGTTTGATAGCAACCTGACTTTTGGCCATCATGTTGCCTCCATTGTAGGGAAGGCTTTCTACATGGCCCACCTCATAAGTAAGGGTATTTCATCTAGGAACAAGGAGGTCATAACATCCCTGTACTCCTTACTTATCAGACCCATTATCGAGTACAAATGCTCCCTTCTGCATGTACCTTGCCAAGCACATGCAGCAGCTGGAGAGACCACAGAGGTCCCTGATTAGGAAAATCCAGAGTCTCAAACACCTGCCCTATAGATAGGCTAAAAGCCCTGTACTCAGTCTCGTATAGACTGCTCAGAGACCCAGCCTTGATGAAGTTGCTGCATATCCATAAGTCAAAATCCACCCAGGCAACCTGCACACAAGGCCTAAACCTGGTCTGTGACATTAATAGAACTTGTTGGCGGGATAGACTTGTCTCCCAGAGACTCTCCCTTCTATGGAATAGACTCCCTCTCCATGTTAAGCAGAGTACCTTTCTAGCCCTCTTTAAGAGGAACCTGGATGACTGGATGGGAAACAGAAAATACACCCCTGGGATCCCACCTGTGTCCCTGCTGGACAGAGGAAACAGGTGCGAACTTTGTGGGAACATGAGCAAAATTCTTGGCTAGGCTTAAGGGCCTCTGGGCCAATAGCCTAGTATTATCCTATGAACCTATGAAAGAAACCATACAAGGTTCTTGCTCCACACAGAATGGTATCACCAGTGGTATTCCACAATCTTCTTTTCTGGGCTCCCTTCTCTTTGGTATGTACTTGTCTGGCATGAAAGATTACATAAATGTATTATGGCTAACTAGGTCTGCTGATGATTGTGAACTGGGAACAGTTTTCGGTATCCCATTCTGACACTTAAAATTCTCCAGCAAGGGTTAAACCAAGTAAATCTTGGTGTGTTAATCATGAACTTACTCTCTACATCATGAAATACATCATGGTTTCTGTTGGTAAATCTAGCATCAGTACCATTTGGTACACAGTGAACAGTCTACTTAAATACGATACAGTCATCAGAGACTTGGATCTCTAAAAAGTTAAAGGATTCTCCTTTAAACACCATGTCTCTGTGATGGTTAGCAAATCATTCTACCTTGCACAACTTATCCTTTGTGGTACTGTCTCAAGTTACAAAAGAAATTATAGTCACACTTTATTCTTACCGTAATAGGCCCATCATCAAATATAACATCTCCTATTGTATGTACTTTCTAAACAACTAAACCAACTTGTGGGAACTATGTTTTCTCACCAGAAATATCTCAGGTTTTAGTACTCTCAGTTACAATGGTAGTCTAGAAGTCCTGATCATACAGACTCCTGAAGGGTGAGCTGTGTTTAGCTTTCTGTGCTACGAATGACTCGGCACCCTCTGAACTCATTCATCTAAACAGAACCAGTGGTAAAGCAACCTCTCATTTAAAGGCATAAACCTACACAACCATATCAACACCAACAGATGGCAAAACAGGTGCCTAACCCAACATACTCCCATGTTTTGAATAGGCTGCTCTTGTATATCAAGCACAGTAATTACTTAGCAACATTTAAAACCTGTCTGGACAACAAGATTGAGTGACTGCAAAATTTCACCTAGGATTTGTGGAAAATATTTAATTAATGGGAGACACTACTGATCTCGTACCTCTAATGGGAGATGTGGCTAATCTTCTTGATGGTTTCCTTGGCTGCAAGCATAGTCAAAACTTCTGAACCTATACAATAAGGCCATCATATTTACATTAGAACAAGTTGCCCGCTTACAAGGTCACTCTACAAATATGGATACTCATTTGCCTTGGTTTGACTGGGAACCTTGAAGGTCTGGCTGGTCAGAGTGGCAAAAGGCACAAAGAGAAAACTTTGCTGGTAGATAAACTGGATGAACATTGTACAAATCTATCAAAAGGATCATATAAGACGTTTCAATATTTGTCAGATTAGATTTCTTTGGTAACTGATTGCTCTGCTGTGTTTTTGCAAATTTAGATAGGCTGTGTAAATCTTGAATGCCTGCCAATTAAAATGAAGAAGACACACTTTATTAGATACAGATTCACTAATGATTTCTCAAAATCTTTTATCAATGGTTTTGTTAGCATCAACCCTGTTTGTACTAGTCTGAGTATGTTCTGATAGACAATGAATTAATGAAAACTTTCAACTGTACGAACAATATCTTCATGAGGGCCAAGCCCTACACACCTCCTTAGTTTTCTTTTCAGAATTATTGTCTCCACTCATTTTTAGCATAGTGAGTTATTCTTTTATAGAAGACATTTCCCCTCTGCTTTGAAAGAAGTTACACTGATTCTTTCCCCAAAAAATATTTTTAAAACCCCATCTGATGAAAAATTAGAAACCTATTTGTAGCCTTCAGTTTAACCGTAATTATTAGCTGTTAGGTATCCAGAATATTCGTAAATAAGTGAAAAGGTTGACTCCCTTCCAATTGACATCTCATATCTTAATCTCTCCGCTCTAGACGTAGAGGTAACCAGAGCTATGAGGAAACACTCATTTGATTAATAAATGGCCTTTTATTGGCTGGGGTTCGAGGAGTTTTACTCTGCTCTCATTCCCCTTTTTAAGCATCATATTCATTGATAAAATCAAATAAAAACAACCATACATTCAGTATTTTTTAATAACACAGTTTATCTGTTTACAACAAAATACAACATAAATCTCACATTAATTTGAATTTAACATGAACATTTTACTCTACACTTCACATTCTTGTAACCTTTGCACTAATTCTGCCTTATTTACCTTTATTTTTCAGTTTGCACAGGTTTCTTTCCTGCGTGACCCCCCACCCCACCTGGGATTAACTGCATAAAGCAATATCTACCTTCGCCAATGAAGCTGTTTATCTTAACTAAGTAAAACCTCTGGGAAGCAAAAACCTGACTCACTCCAGCTATTGTAATAGGTGAATTACAATTTAGTTTTTGTAAAGTGTTGAGGCTTAAAGGTATATGCACAACAACAGTGAAGGGATCCAGCCAACTGCCACCAGATTGAGCCATAATACCTTATCTTGAATCAGCCTTACACTCACACAGTGTTCCAGTCCCAAGCATTTACTGTTTAATTTGGTAAAGTTTTGCTTTTACTTTCATTACAGTTTCTATACTAATCATTGCTCTCTCCATAACTGCCAAACAACCCTGTTTGTGTGCTTGCAGTGATAATAATTTAAAGTATTCCACAGCTACCCAGATCAGTCTTTTGTAAGATACTGATATTTTTAAGCTTATTGCTCATCTTACACTGACAGTTTTTCAGCCCTTCTGCCTGTGGGGGCTGGACCCGCTCTGATTGCTACACTCACTCCGCTCCCCGCCCTCCCCCCACAACATCATCCTTATACCTAACCTTACCCCTCCCACACCTCTCTTCCACCTACAACCTCTTTAATTATTTCTTACAGTCATACCTTACCTCTTAACTAATCTGCCTTCCCATCCATTGTAAATAGGGCCATATAGTGTTATCACACTACATTTAACCACCATTATGTCCCTCACTACTTTTTCTATGCTCTCACTTCTCTCACTTACACTCTCTGTCCTAATAATAATCACAACTTTCCATATACCCAACATATCTCCTACATCCATCTGTACGACGACCACACATAACCAACATTTACCAAGTTACTCAAACATCCACCCTAGCTTATTCACAGTTAATACCTCTGTACTATCCAAAGTAAAAATTCTACCTCTCCACAGACATCCCCATTCCATTATCACACCGCCAGCAGCAACTATACCATTTTCAAGAAAAAACTAAGTATAGCTCTCAAAATTTGGTAAAGCATTATATCCCAGTGTGGTGATGTACATCCCAACCTAGGTCCAACCCTCTCCAGCTCTAGCAAACTTAGCAAATCTCACTTGCTGTCAACCATAAATCTCCAAAGCCTTAGAAACAAGATACCTGAACTCCAGGCATGGATTTCACAAAACAACCCTGATACTATAGCAGCTACGGAAATCTGGTTGAAATCATATGTAAAAGATGCTGAGTTTCTTCCCCCAGGCTATTCATGCTTGAGAGCCGATCGGCCGAACAAGAGAGGAGGAGAAGTAGCAATACTCTTCCCTAGCAAATATACATTAATTCCCTACTCAAAACCAACACCAACTTCTCCCTAGCCGAAGTACTAATCTCTATATTAAAACTTAACAACCATAAAAACATTTGCATAATTGCTCTGTAATACTCCTCCAGCAAACAACATACCAGTATTAGAAAAGATACTTGCCTGGACTTCACAAAACATAAATAATGAAACCATCATCTTAGGTGATGTAAACAATGATTGGCTAGACATTGCCCACAACAATCCCTCAAAAAAACATAAACCTTTACAACTTCTCCTAACTAATTGAAGACCTCACCAGATCCCCAAAAATAACATTTGGGGCTTAGCAATAGACTGGATATTAGCGCCCCCACCCTAATAATATCATCATTGCAGGCATACTACTTAATACCATTAGCGACCACCACCCGGCATATATCTTACGCAAAACCACCCCAACCTTAGGGCAACACCAATACAAATCAAGCAGAAATTTGACTAAGTTCCAACCATCCATATTTAATGAAACCTTAGCTAAAGTAAACTGGAAACCCTTCAAATCCCTCCCACTTAATGAGGCTGTTGACTTCTTTAACTCAACATTCCTAGACATCCTAAATAGGCAAGCAACCACCCACCAAAAACGAATAAAATATAACCATTCAAGCTGGCTCTCAAAATTCACCAAAGAAGTCATGTCCACAAGGGATAATATCTGGAAATCATGGCAGAAAAACAGAGACCCTAGAACTCTAATACAATACAAACAACTCCGTAACTAGGCAAAATGTCTAATAACCAATGACAAAAAATCCCACTGCCTCCACCTGCAAAGCCAACATAAAAATAATCCCAAAAAATTCTGGTCCTCTTATCAACCATCTATTACATCCAGGTTGTCAAAGCAACCCATCCTCTGACCCACACAAAACCTCTACTGAACTTGCCACCATCTTCAATTCCTACTTCATTGACACCATAACTAACCTAACCACCACCTTTCCTATGGTTAACACCACAACCACCAAGACTGCTAATGATGAACCATCCCAGAAAACAATCCTACACACAATTCTAACCTAAAATTCTCCCCCATACCCATTGCCACAATAAAAAAAACTTTTACTTAAGCTTAAACCCAGTACTCTAGCCCCTGACAATCTATCCCCACACTTCCTGCAGCTAGCTGCAAACTCTATAGCTTATCCTATCAGCATACTCATTAACAGATCAATTAGAGTCCCTTGTCCCTGATATCTGGAAAAAAGCATTCATTCTCCCCTTACACAAAGGCGGCACTAACACAGACACCACAAACTTTCAACCCTCTCTAAAATACTGGAAAAATACATCTATGCCTAACTCCTCAACCACCTTCTTGAAAATCAAATTCTGTCACCAGCTCAGGATGGTTTCAGACCAGGGCACAGCACCACTACAGCCCTCCTTATCCTTCCATGATACAGTTAACCAGACACAGGATTCTGGTAAAATAATCGCTTCTCTTTTCCTCGACCTCCCCAAACCTTTCGATATCATTTCCCACACTATCCTCCTCTTTAAACTATCTACCCTCCACATTTCCCCACCTACCCTACAATGGTTTAATAATTATCTCGCCAATAGGCCGCAATCCACCAAATGGCAACAGTCTTACTCTCCCTTTCTCAATACTTTCACAGGGGTACCCCAAGGCTCCATACTTGGTCCTGTCTTATTTAGCATCTTTATTAACAACTTTCACACCACTCTCCCACAATCCTCAGTAATCCAGTATGCTGATGACTCTACAATAATATGCACTGCAAATTCCAGCTCTGAATTCCAGCAGATCACCCAGAATGCCCTCACCTCTACTGAATCTTGGATGCTTAACAATCATCTTGCCCTAAATCCAAAAAAATGAAACTAGTAATTTTTACCCCTAAATAAAACACTCCCCTAAATAAAAGAACTCTTCAGTATACAAGCGCAAGACAATACCACTATAGAAGCTGTCCCACACACTAAATTACTAGGCATTATTATAGAAGAAAATCTAATTTTTGACCTACACATAAACAGTAACATAAAAAAAAAACACACACACCAAACGCTCAGTATGCTGTACAGGCACCAACACTTTCTTAGCCTCTCTACGAGACAAACCCTTGCAACTACATTTTTATTACCCTCTCTCCTTTATGGTGCCCCTCTCCTCACTAATATCCAAAATTCTACAAAATCCAAACTTGATATGTGTTACAACAGAATAGCCAAATTTGCCACCAAAGGCCAAATTTTCATCCTACCACTGTAACTCACTGAAACAATTAGGCTGGTTGGAACTCCCCCATCATCTCTCACTCACCCAGCTAACTACAGCACACAAAATAATCTACAGACTGTCCTGCTCTCTCAACTCTACTTACCAAATACCAACCCAGCAGGCAACTAAGATCTGAAAATCCTCTAAATCTAAAAGTAGAAAAGCCCACCTTACCGGCTGGTCAACTGCTCTACTCCTTCACCGTCACCAAACTATGGAACTCACTTCCTCCTTTTATAAAAAATGCAGGCAGCACCACCGCCTTCAAACAAACACTGAAAATGCATCTCAACTCTTCCTAGCTATGTACCTGCTCTATAACCTAACCTCTTCCTTCTCCTTATATTATAACTAAATTCCTATACGTTTTACTACTAGTGACTGACGATTCTTTCTCCATATTTTTTTTTTTTTCTTTCATCACTTGTTGATACCGGCACAATAATGCTGATTAATTTATCTCCATTTTTACCACTCTGAATTCATCTGGCAACCAACTAAATTCCTGCTTTTATGTATATATCCTGTTTATGTTACTGTAATCAAACCAACTAAATTCCTGACTTATGTATATATTCTGTATATATTACTGTAACCACTATGTGTAATACTGTTTCTACTTCTGTAACAATTAATGTTTAATTTTTTTCTGCATCTATGTTCTTGTCGGAGATTTTCTCCCTGGGCCTCCACCGAAAATGGGATATTTTATGCCGAGTGGACTTTCCCAGTAAACAAATGCAATAAATAAATAAATGTGGGAACTTCTTAGATGTACAATGGTTTTAATACATGGCAATCTTCAAAAATATTCACAAATCAATTATGCTTTCCGACCAAATCACATCAACAATATAAACAATGCTGCAACAAAACTTGTATTTACCATTACTGTTAATACTAAAAAACACCGCTGAGTTAAAGTATTGTTTAGTATACCCATCCTCTATGCGAGCATTCTTACACTTTTCTGTAAAATTCTTCTCATCATTCTATCAAAAATTCTAAAAAAGTGACCAACTATTAAACAATAACCTATTTTATATGATACTAATTTCATACCCAGTAACTCTCAGTTATAGTTTATAGATTAGTACTAGGCTAACTGCCCTTGTGGGCCAATTTTTAAGCCTAGCCAAATGCACCCTGTGAGAATCAAACCCTGTACCTTGTGTCTGTAAGGCAAACACCTTAACCATTATGCCAACCTCCCACCCAGGTGGGTATAGCAGTCAGTTCTTATATTTCTACTAATTCTTTTTTCTTAACTTATTAACCAGACTCCATTTGCTATACAAACTCATCTGTCACCCTTCATAGCCCACGAACAAACACTGAACTCATATTCCCAAAATGTAACAACTACTCATAGACAATCACCAAACGACCTCAACTTCCCATACCAAAATTTTAATTTTTCTAATCAAAAATATAAACAAGAAAGCTATTCCCTTTATTAAATACATGCAATATTAATTCTAAATGTAAACTGTTAAATAACCAGCAATAAATACAGAATGTTAAAGACTAAAGATTAAGGAATGGTAATTTTATATTCATAAACACTGGAGGGCAAAGCAACTTCAAACACTGACTTTTACTTAGTATAAACTATGTGTTCATTTGTTTGTGTCTTTCGGCTTTTCCCGTTTAGCGGTCGCCACAGCGGAACTCCAGTCCGCTAATGATTGGTAGTGGATTTTTACGTACCGGGTTACCAGCCCTGATGCACAACCTTCAACGAAGGCACGCCCCATTCACGTATGCCTCCACACAGAAGACGCTCTAGCTGAGAATTGAACTGGACAACATCTTGCTATGAGGCGACAACGCTACCGCAGCACCACCACCACAGTTTAGTATAAACTATGTGTTCATAAACTTCAGAAAATATCTCTAACTTCACTGAATCTCAGTTGCAAAGGCACGGTGAAGTCATACTGCTCACATACTGACTCAAAGCCCACATCTTCACTTCTACTCATCTGCTAAGAAGACAATATCTTCCTCACTAAAGGTCTTAACTCATACAGAATAACTCTGCAATTTGCACATACTTGAACCATTGATTTGAAGCATTCTTTTCCTTGGAACATCTTGTTCAATTGAGCCCATTTCACACAGCTGAACACACCAACTGCAACTTCTACCATACTTTCCTGGTTTGTCAATATTTTATCAAAATACAGGATTCTACAAAGGGAAAATGCTTTACAAAGTCATTAATACAAGTTTAACTGAACTTTAATGAGTTCAAATTACAAAATAAAAATACCAAATAGTCAACTTTACAAAGTGGCTGCTAAAGATAATCAAATTCCTCTGTTTTCATTCTCCTTGGTGTCTTTTCTGCTTTTCAGGCTGCAGATCATATTTATAAATTCAGTCACTCATTCCTTCATTACAATATATTAGCCATGTTAAGTAGGCTGTTCTAGGGACTCTTTTTTTAATGTATTCCATGTTACCATGGGCTGTGTGTCACAGTAAATATTCACAAGTCCAAAACTCTGTTAGTAAAATTTTATTTAGGATGTCCCAGGCTGTCACACTGCACCTGTTCTGGGAGATTTATGTTACTTACTGATACCTACACAATAGCATATATATTTAATAGATCATATTATTATATTATTATTATATTAAATATGTTGTTGTATCTTTCGGCTTTTCCCCGTTAGGGGTCGCCACAGCGGAACTCCGGTCCGCTAATGATTGGCAGTAGATTTTTACGTACTGAGTTGCCAGCCTGATGCACATCCCTTCAATGAAGGTACGTACATTCACGCATGTCTCCACACAGGAGACGCTTTAGCTGAGAATCGAACAGGACAACGTCTTACTGTGGGGCGACAACACTACCGCAGCACCACCGCCGCAGTTATTATATTAAATATACGTTTTTAAAAAAATCTTGCCCTGAATTTTCATGATCTGCAAAATCAGGACCCTAAGCACCTAAATGAACTTATCTTCCATACCATTTATGACATATGATCATCAGCAATTATAAGAATCAATCTAGAATCTTCCAGATGCTGTATATTTGCTTACCAAACTTCCAGTTTGTGAAATGACTTACTTAAGATCTCTGCACATTCAGATGAAAGATACTTTTCCTTATTGCGGGGTCAAGATCACTGGCTCCAATACAAGTGCTTATTTTCTTACTTTTACTAGTGTTCTGTTTTTTGTTTTCTTTCTTCTAGCAAGAAGACTTTTATCTTTGCTAGATGCACTGACAGTGTAGGGAGATCATAATTTTTCTTGTTCTAAACTTAAACACTGACACAGAAATTATCTTTATGAAGTTTTTGAAACCATATTTTCTTATACAGGCTTATGGCTGTGAAAGTTTGTTTCTAACATTTGAGTTTTATTTCTCTTTCTTTCGGCTTTTCCTGGTTAGAGGTCGCCACAGTGGATCACTGGTCCGCTAATGATTGGCAGTGGATTTTTACGGTGTCGAGTTGCCAGCCTTCAACGAAGGCACATCCACACACGCACCTACCTGCATGTCTTTAAAGTTCACTTGACCATGGGGAGGACATGCAGACTCCGCACAGAAGGCGCTCTAGCCAAGAATCAAACTGGAGAACCTCTTGCTGTGAGGAGACAACGCTAACCGCTGCACCACCGTGGCCTTTGAGTTTTATTTCTCTGCTGTACTGTTTTTCTGCTACCTGTTTTTTTCCATTCAATTTATGGCCTTTTATTTCTTTTACTTTGTTTTAACTGAACTGCTCATCTTTTTACAACTGACATTATTTTATAATTAAACATTTAATTATAGTTTGTACATTTTCCTCCTCTTGAGCATTAGTACCTGTACTGTAGGTGTATAAAAATATGGACTAAAATAAAACTGAAAATTGTGCAGTGTCTATCTGCATACACAGTCGATCCTTTAAATAAAGCTGCAACTGTGCCAGAATAAGTATGAAACTCATACGACACTTCTATCAGTAGTAGCCCAAACACAAGGAAAACAATGAAGATCAAGAAAGACGAAAGACCAATACTTTTTTAACTTCCCTTCAGACCTAGCATTTCTTAATATATGTCATATATATAACTAGATACATAACTCTTGAAGTTTCGATTCTGATGAAGTCTCCTGGTTGGAGATGAAAGCGCTTAATCTGTCTTTATGCCTGTAACATTTAAATAAACTTGTTTTTATGTGGGAAAAGTCCTGTGGAGTTATTTGAAGTGGATATTGTACTGGATGTTCTGAGCAGTGCAAGTGTATGGAGGACAGCCTTCATTGATGCCTGGAACGGCATTTATTGTTTTTTTCTGGTCTGGTGTTTCGTGTTTGTGAACTCTTGAAGTTACTCACCTATTAATGTGGGAAGGAGAAGAACAGCACAGTCAAGTGCAGTCAGTTGTGGTATTCACCATGAAAGCAGGTCAAAGAGGGAGAAACGCTTGCCGCAGTATTATAAGAATTGGGCTTCCACTACAAGACAATAGTTAAAAAGAAGTTATGTCTTACCATAACATTCCATTCATGTTGTCAATCTTCACTAACCCTTGACTGTGGGCTTGGTTCCAAGCCTCGGAACAGACTTGGCCGTTTATTTCAATTTCAAAGTCTTCCAAACTCTCGAGCTAGGCTTTTATCCATAATGCTCCTCCCTAAATTACCTCAGATCGAGTTTGTCTTCTTTAGAGGCAGATAAATAGAAAGAGTATTAGAAAAGGCCAGTTATGTGTCACTATTATGAAGCCATTTGTGGGATAATCTGATCCACTAAGTGTCTCAGGATGGGGGATGGAGGGAGGAATCTCAAGGATTAATGAAGATCAACAACACAGATGGAATGTTATGGTAAGAAATAACTTCTTTATCTGATGTTGTCAATCTTCCCTCAGTCCTTGACTGTGGGACAGAGTTCCCAACTACTTTAGTCTTAGGAGGTCTCACAGAAGAATATTCCTAAGCACCATTGAACCGAATGATGCCCGTCCCCTCGAAACCTGATCCAATTTGTAATGAGTGATAAAGGTATGAGGAGAAGACCAAGTAGCTGCTGCACAGATATCATCCAAGGATGCTCTGGTATGAAAAACTGCAGAAGTTGCCACTGCTCTAGTTGAATGGGCTTTAACTGGGCGTGGAAGTCGCAGCCCTTTTGAGTGACAGATGAAAGTAATACAGTCTCTAAGGCATTTTGTGAAGGTAGCCTTCGAAAATAGGCTACTTAAAGATACAGAGGAAAATGCAACAAACAATTGGTCAGATTTTCTGAAATCCTTTATTCTATGAAGATAAAAATGTAGTTGCCTGTGGACACCTAGTAAATTAAGAGAATACTCCCCTTTACTGAAAAAATTACGGAAAAAGACTAGCAATTGAATTGTCTGATTTATATTAGATTCTAAAACTACTTTTGGTAAAAAGGATCGATTGTTCCTAAGGGCAACACTATCTTTGTGAAATATTAAGTAGGGAGGTTTGCATGACAAGGCCTGAAGTTCTAATACTCTTCTGGCCGATGTAACAGCCACCAAAAATAAAGTTTTCCAAGACAAATACTTCAAGCCATAAGTTGCTGATGGTTCGAAAGGAGACGTAGTAAGGGTCTGAAGGACTAAGGTTAGATCCCAAGGAGGAATGGGTTCTTTGAATGGAGGTCTTAACATCAGGAGTACCTTTAAAAATGCATTACAAAGTTTATGATAAGCCATCAAATCCCTTGTGAAAATTCAAGAATGTAATAAAGTTTCCTAGTTGAAGGTTTGTAATGAGCCACAATAATTTGTCGGAAAAGAGAGGACAGGGAAGAATAGTTAGAGAGACCTTTGGGACTACATTTTAAGATATGCCATGGTAGTGATGGCAAAAATTTAAAAGATACTGTTATAGAAAAAGTTAAAAATGTTCCAGGTATGTGCTTAAAAAGCAAGTTACTTCAAAAAGAAGCAATTTTTATTCTGAAATTTGGTACCCTGTTCCCAAAAGGATTAAAAAGGGAACTTAATTGGAAATGGGTGTTATAATTATGTAATTGTTTTATTGTTTGATTGATTTTATTTAATGTTTTTTGTATACATGCATGCATTATGAAAATGTGATTTTATACTCCATTAAAGGCATTTATCCAAGGTGTTAGAGAGATTTGTATTTTCATTTCTTACTACTATAGAATTTTTTTGCTATAATAAATTTTGTTTAATTATCTGGTGTTGTCGTTTGGACTTATACATCAGTGGTTGCTTGAGGATAGGGAAGGATGCCTGGCAATCATGGGAACTGGAGAGGTCACGCCATGAGCTTGAGATGTTTGAAGTTTGGATGAACCATGCCCTCTGGATGAGGTAAAGATCTGGAGCTGGGTCCAGAATCCATAGTTCCAGAAGAAGACGAGGCTAGAGTAAGGGAAACCAAACCTGGTGAGGCCAGAATGGAGCAATGAGGATTATTGTATTTTCCATCCCCTTGGCTTTCTTTAGAATCTAAGATATCAGGGGAGTTGGGGGAAAGGCACAGAGCAGACCGGGGGGGGGGGGCAATTGTGGAGAAGACCATCTCTGTGTGACTCCCCCCTGAGGTGGGAGGGCAAAATAACTTCTGCACTTGTTGTTCAGGGGAGAGGCAAAAAGATTGCAGCAAGGTTGGTCCCAGTAATGAAAAATCTTGTTCGCCACTATAAGACTGAGAGACCACTCATGAGGCATGAGAATAGTTCTGCTCACCTTGTCTGCTATCATGTTGGAGCTCCCTGGGATGTGCATTGCTGTGAGAAAGTGGTTGGAAGAAATCACCTATTGCCAAACTCTGAGGGCTTCTTGCCACAATGGGTAAGATTTGGTTCTCCCTTGTTTGTTGATATACCAGACTACTGACATGTTGTCCATTTGAAATGCTAGAGGAAGGGCATCCTGGAATGCTTGCAATGCTAACAGCACTGCCCTCATCTCTAGAACACTGATGTGCAAGTTGGCCTCCAGTTGGGACCATGTGCCTTGGAATGTCCTTCTCAGATAATGCACCCCCCACCCTATCTGGGAGGCATCCATGGTCACTATGGCTTGGGGTTGGGAAAGAATGAAAGGTCGTCCCAAGAGAATCTGATCGGAGTGGAGCCACCACATAAGATCCTGTTTGCAGCGAGTGGTAATTATGATCCGGTAAGACATACGCTGGTGTATCAGAGACCATTGGGAAGCAAGTAATCATTGCAAGATTCACATGTGATATCTTGTTAAGGGGACAAGACTGACTGACATTGCCATCGAGCCTGATGCTTTCAGGAATAGTCTTGCTGGAACTCTTTTGTTTCGTAGAATTTGTCTGACATGGAGTCTGGTTCGTTGTAGTCTTTCGGGAGGAAGTGAAGCAACTCCTGTAACAGTGTCAGGCTCCAATGAATTTGAATCGCTGACAACTATTTATTTATTTTTTTTATTTCAGTTTGATGACCACAGAAGTCCACTGGGCCTAAAAAGAGCCCATTTTGGCCCGGGGAGAAAAGCTCCAGTAACAATGGCAAACATATTACCATATACATATACAAAGCAAAGAAGTCAATACAGCTTTATGCAGGATTCTACAGTAATAAAATTCTACATTCTACAATAATAATAAAATCTAGCAACTGTACAGTCTAAGAGTCATTAACAGTGAATTATAACTGAAATTTTACATTCCACAATAATGGTAGTAAAAATCTAGCAGCAGAACAGTCTAAGGTCACATTAACAGTGAATTACAATTGAGAATGGGAAAATGTTGGAAATAAACTACTAACAAAATTTGGAGGTTAAGGAGAAGGTTGTAAGCTTGACTTTTCGAAATTTATTGTCATGCCTAGAGATGTACAGAGGTGTACAGTGTATTCCCTTGCCCGTTCTGACACCTGGTGGTAGCAGAAAGGAGCCAGTCGTCGAGGTACAGAAAAACTCGAAAACCTTGCAGTCTGAGATGAGCTGCTACGACTGCTATGCATTTGGTGAACACCCTGGGGGCTGTAGTGAGTCCAAAGGGCAGAGCTATGAATTGGAAATGACTGGCTCCCAGCCAGAAACGCAACAAACTCTGGGAGCATTTGCCCATTTTTATATGGTAATACACATCCTGGAGGTCTACAGAGCACATCCAATCATCTTATTCCAAGAGTGGAAGTATGGACTGTACCGAGACCATCCGGAATTTGTTTTTTTTAACTCCCTTGTTGAACTGGCTGAGATCCAAGATGGGTCACCAGTCCCCTGTTTGGGCATTAAAAAGAAGCTAGAGTAAAACCCTGCTCCTGTTTGGTCTGGTGGGACTTTCTGGATGACTCTTTTGTCCAGCAGTTTTTTGAATTTCTTGGACTGCTGCTTCCCTGTGACTGGGTGGAACATCTGGGTTAATGGGGGGTAAAGATCGTGGAATTTTGAAACCTATGGATATTATTCCCTGCACCCATTTGTCCAAAGTTAATATTTGCCAGGTAGGCTGGTGCAGAGAAAGTCGTCCCCAGACTGCCTCCAGAGGATGGCAATCAGACCCCTATTCAGGGGTACTGATAGGGAGCACCAGAGAAAGACTCACTGGACCCCTGTTTTTATGGTCCATTTCTGCCTCTGGGGGTGGCATCTTCCATTACTTCCCCCTCTGCCCCAGGGGAAGTCTTTACCAAGTGAATCCTAGAAAGGCCTTTTGGATTTTTTAAACCATAGGCTCCCACTTCCCTGGTTCATAGAGTAAGGTCTCGGAGGAGTAGAGAAACGTATGCCTATGGCAGAAAGGGTCTTGACTACTTTTTCACATCTGGCTAAAGTGTCTTTAACCTTGGGATTAAAAAGGGTAGATCCGTCAAACGGAGTGTTGATGAATGACGCTTTAAATGGCTCTGCAAAGTCACATAAGCGCATCCAGGACTGCCTTCTAATGGCTATGCCTGAACCTGCTGCTCTAGCTGCCCCATTAGAGATCGCATCAGGGGTTGCCAGCTGAGAGGAAACTTTGGCCCAAAACCCTTTAGCCACTGCTCCTGAGAGGGTATCTGAGAGCTCCTTAATCAGACCCCTTTGTAATCTTGGAAAGTGCACCATATAATTCAAGGACCTGCCAGCGAAGGTCATTGAAGCATAAACGCACTTCCCAAACCTATCCAAAGTCCTAGACTACTTGCAAAGGAGGATGGATAGTCAGACTTTCCTCAGCAAGTTCCTTCTTCATGGCTGCTATCACCATGGCATCAACGGGTATACCGTTGGAACAGTGTGGCTCATCCTTAAGGGCTGATAGGACACGATCAGGCTGCTTGGAGATCGGCTCAATGGAGTTGTGCAACTTCCACACCCACTGAGCGATCAATTTAATGAGATCGTCAGCAGACGGAGAGATCCAAGAAGTAGAGGGCTGGGCACGAAAAGCCTCCAGGTATACAGACTCGTCTGAGGAAGGTTGGATGGAAGACCAGTCATCCTTTTGTTTCAGGTTTTCAAGGATGTCCCCGAAGGAAACATCATCAGGGGTGACCTGGTGGAACCTTCCCCTTCATTAAAATAGGTATATTTGGTGAAAGACTCCTCTGGGAAGTCTAAGTGCTTCCTCTTGCACATTTTCTTCACAGGTATATCCTCGGCGGGATCATCGGGGAAGTGTCTGAAGAGGAAACCACAAAAGTGGGTCTGAATTTTGTGCCTTCTGTCCTGGGGATGATAAGGACAGTAGCTCAGGTCAAGGAGATGTAGAAACCTGTCCCGACAGGGATGGCAAAGACTGTGAGTTCCCAGTGGACAAAGCCTTCTCTATGATCTGGAAGGTTGGCCCCCTCCCCATAGAGGGATGGGAGCCCGGAACCAAAACAGACTCCTTCAGAACCTGGGTCACACCCTGCACCGCGGAGGTGACCCCTGAAATGGAAGCCTGGGTCAATCCTACAAGCGCCGAAGTACTGAGGGATATGGATGGCTCTGAAGATAAGGAATAGAGTCCATGCACCTCAGATCCGACCAGAGAGTCCCAAACCCAGGAGACCTCCGGTACCAAAGGACCGGAGGAATTCAAGGTGACTCTCAGTGCCGGAGACGGAGTTGCTACCAAAACCAACGCATTCAGTGCCAAGAGTGTCGGAACCGAGGGCTCCAAAGTCTCAACTGAAGTTGGAGGAGGAATTGGCAGTGTCATAGCAGAAGAGGTTCCAAGGCCGGGTTGGCTAGGAACCGAGGACAATCCCCTCGCCACTAGGAGCTGAATCACCAGTCTCATGATATCTGCCACAGACTCTTAGTGGATCGAACTGATGCTGTAGATGGAGACCTAGGAGGTATGACTTTGAGGAAGGGGCTAGGTGGTCTGTCTTTAAAGGGATAAATGGATGGAGAGTACCTAGATCTAGGTACCGAGATCAGTTCAGGTTTGTCTGGTGCCAACGAAGTCGAGGAACCCAATGTTGGCTCCAAAGATTCAAGAGTTTTGGTGTCAAGTCCCGATTTCAGTGCCGAGGAAGTGGTCGGCACCGTGGAATGTTTTGTTGCCTGCTTAGTCAGTACCGAAGAACTGGGAACCGAAGAAGGACCCTATCTGGAAGATGCTGAAGATGAAGAGGAACTAGCTTCAGTTTTTGACTTGGAAATGGCTTCTTCAAATTCTGTTTTTAGAAGTCCTTTCAATATTAACTTGTTCTTACATTCAGTGAGAATTCTCGTGGAGAACCCATGACAAATTGAGCAAATCTCTTGCAAGTTAACCTTGCCCTAGGCAGTAATCACATAAAATATTTGTGCCAGAATTAGGCATTCCGCCCTGACATTTTTGACATCTCTGGAAACCTGAGGTATCCTTAGGTTTAACTGGTGGTTCAGCTTTTTCTGCTTATCCACAATCATACAGAGAAAGGAAAAACGTTTTTTTTTTTTTTTTTGATAGAAAGAATTAAAGAAATGGAAGAAAATACCAACTATGGTACTGGAAAATACATCAAAAGGCAAAAGGGGAAAAAGGAAGTACCAGCAATGGTTCTTTGACAGAAAACTACCAACGGTAGAGGAGAAATAAAGGCTAAGAACACTCATGCACCTAAGACGGTATTAAAAGTGAAAAGGAGAGGAGCATTTAGAAACTAAATTAGCTAATAAGGAGAAATTTGAAGTAAAATTATAAAGTAACTCACAATGTTGTTGTTGTTTGCCTTTTCGGCTTTTTTCGGTTAGGGGTCGCCACAGCAGAACTCCGGTTCGCTAATGATTGGCAGTAGATTTTTATGGTGCCGAGTTGCCAGCCCGACGCCCAATCTTCACCGAAGGCACGCCCATTCACACATGTCTTTAAAGTAACTTACAATAATAAAGCCAAAGCTCAAGAGCAGTAGAAACTTGTCTGACACACGAAGCAGCAAATGAGATCTGAGGTAAATTAGGGAGGAGCATTATGGGTAAAATACTAGCTCGAGAGTTTGGATGGTACAAGCTGAAGTAAACAGCCGAGTTGGTTCTGAGGCTCAGATCCAAGCCCACAGTAAGGACTGAGTGAAGACTGACAACATCAGATCTCTAGCTATTTTTTAAAACAGATGATGGTCTCCCTGTGTTACCGTCAGCTTCATGCTGTTGTTTCATTATCATCAAAGAAACACAGATTTTGATGGCAGACAAGACCAGCCCAAGATCCTAATTTGCCTCTTTCTCTAACTTCTGGGTATCTGTAGAGTTTATTAACTAGCAGTGTTGTTTGTTTCTTTTTTTTTTTTTTTTTTTTTTTTTACACAACACAAGATAAGAAGGCATTTTCCATGCATTCCTGAATCATGTCAGTACTTCTTAAGCCAAGGTGCCTCAAACTTCTCCATAAAGGTAGATCTTCAAGGTAAGGACTTTCATTCATTCTCCTATTATCTACTTAAGTCAGTGTAAGGTAACAGGGAAGTTGAAGTCAATCCTGCTAATGAAATAGCACAAAGCAAATAAGCTCATCTTGAATGGGGCACCCATTTTAGTACTATTCACAAGCACGCATACACACACAGAGGCATATACACAACACACACATTTATTAACTCACTCACATGGCATGCACAACTCTAAGCAATTTAGAAAACCAACAATTTACCTAGCACATCATCTAGATGTGGCAGCAGTTTGTGACTTCTATAAAAACATACAATGGATAAAGGAAGAACATGCAGACAAGGCACTTCATTCAAGTACTGAAGTCAGGAACAAAGTGGCCTAAAACAGCACTGCCAACTTTGTGTCGTCTATCTCTATAAATGTACACTATAACATCAGGTATAACAACAACTAGCTGCACAGATTTTTGCTATTTCTTCTAAAGCTTTTTTTTTTTCTTGTCTGTGAAGCCCAGCACTGGTCTCTCAGTAGTGAAGGTACAAATAATGGTGTACAAAGGGTCACAGTACCATTTAGCAATTCACATTTTGCACAGTAGACAGTTTTCAAAATTGGGATGCAAAGAAAATGAAATTACTGGCCCTGAGTAAACAAGATTGGAACTTCCCACTGCTTCAATATGTACTCAGTTATACCTTCTGCATAACTTACTTAAAATAACATCAGAGGTCACACAGCTTCAGGAATGTTTCCATATATTAGTGTATAACAGTCTACCAACAAAAAGAGAATTACTAAACCATATATAAAATAGTGACATACTCCCCTGTAAGACCAGTAATAGTATGTACCTTCTTTAATTCTTGGAGGTCAACATCTCCTCTGGCAGGTAAATGCACTTGTTGCAGATAAATGCATTTAGTGGACATACATTACTGAATAATCTCAGCGTAACTAAAAAAATAACTAGCAACATCTACAACTAAATGAGGTTATAACCATAAGGTTGCAAAACAAACATTTCCATAAGAGGGAAAAGAGGTAGGAAGCCTTACTGTTATAGATTATCTTTAAGGATCTACTGTTTTGCTAAGCATCTTACACAACCGGTCTTCTGTTTTTTTTTTTTTTTTTCCCTTCACAGAGAGTCAATGTAACAGTAAATCATAATATCTGGGTAGGATCCAAAACAATAAAATATTACCTCTGGGAGATGGCAGTGACAGGACCCCAGCAATAAGGCTGTGTCTAATCCTATTCTACACACTGACTGATTTTCAAGTTTGCACAGTGGTGCTGTGGTTAGCGTTGTCGCCTCACAGCAAGAGGTTCTCCAGTTCGATCCTCGGCTGGGGTACCTTCTGTGAAGAGTCTGCATGTCCTCCCAGTGGTTGTGTGGGTTTCCTCCCACAGGCATGCTGTAGGTGGATTGGACACACTAAATTGGCCCTAGGCATGAGTGTGTGCGTGCGTGTGTGTGTGTGCCTTCCGTGGAAGGTTGGGTGCTGGGCTGGCAACTCGACACCATAAAACTCTACTGCCAATCATGAGTGGACAGGAGATCCACAGTGACAACCCCTAACCGGGAAAAGCTAAAAGAAGAAGTATTATTTTATAAAAGTATAGATATGGCAGTCCAAACTCTGCAACAAGCAAATCTTCCCTACTTTTCTTGAAGGACACAAACATAAGAAAGTTAGTCAGTTTTAGTAAAAGGAAGTCCTTATAGTGCATCTTTAACATCTATGAACATCTTAGGTATGCAGTAAGAGTTCCTCAGCATTTTAGTAAACAGATAAGAAAATGGCTGTTGAATAAACTGGTTCAAGGAGACAAATGAGACGTCCTTTTGTATTTGTAACTAGTTTTTAAAGACTACCTCACTGTGAAAAATTCTCTAAAGAAACTTTCACATTAATGCATGAACTAAAATTATTTTGCCACTGCCAGCCAGAAGAAGCTCATCCAAAAGAGGGACTTTAAATCTGTAGAGCCTGCTCATTTAAACTGAGGTTATTTGAGTTTCTTCATCATAAAATTCAAGTTTCCTGAAGGTAATATTTGTCCTTTATAAAAATCTCTACTGATAGATTAACAGCCAAGCTAAGACTGCTGAAGCATGAATATTTGCTGAAGATAAAGGTAAGTTAGGTTCATAAGGATGGCTAAACTACGCAGCATATTTGGCATTTGGACAGTTTAAGGGGGCATACACATCAGATGATGTCCGGACACAAATCTTTTCCACATTTGAAGGTAGGATATCTTTCTGGTAAGCTTTTTAGTATCCTTAAAATGTTCAGTATTTATAGAAAATAAATTACTCAGAGGAATTAAGATTCTATCCCCCAAAATGAGAGATTCAGAGACATGTCATTCAGAAGAAATTACTTTAACTGTTGAGAAAATATATGCTTATGATGAGGTAGTTTTACATTTTATACACACACACACACACACACATATATATATATATATATATATATATATATATATATATATACATATACATATACACCCACACACATTTTTTTGTTTGTTTTTATATATATATATATATATATATATATATGTGTGTGTGTGTGTGTGTGTGTGTTTTTTTATGTTTTTTATCGGGATAGTCCGACTGGGTGGTTAACCCTTTTTCAGCAGAGGCCTGGGGGGGGCCCACATTAGAGAGAGTGTGTGTGTGTGTACATGTATGTGTATATATATATATATATATATATATATATATATATATATATATATAGGTATATGGGATCACTACATAATCTCGAAATTTTGAAATATCGAATTTCAAAATCTTGAGACTATGTAGCCGAAACCCCTAAATACCGAAAGACCAGAAGCGCGAAATTCAAAATACCGAATGTACAATACACATACAGCACACACATACACACAACTTCTCCACACAATCAAACATATCATCCTACACTACAGATAAGCACACCCCCCCATGTGGGGGCTGTGCCGCCCACACCCCCCTACATAAATATACTAACTCCGAAATTGCACAGACACACAAGGGAAACTCACACCCACACATTTTACAGTCCCTCACACACACATATCACAGTCTCAACACACACTGACACACACTAAAGCCCCTAACCAACACACTTACACATAGATACTTACCTGAACTTCCACCTATCCATCAAAAAACCGCAACACCAGAAACGCTACTTCAATATCTCCGAACATCGATATTTTGAATTTCGTGCTTCTGGTCTTTTGGTATTTAAGGGTTTCGGCTACACAGTCTCGAGATTTTGAAATTCGATATATATATATATATATATATATATATACATATACACACACAGACACACACACACACACACAGCATGACCAATATAACATAAAGCAAATATATCATACAGTTAAAAAGCAAAAGATGAAAACAAGGCCAGTGGAATTTTACATTTCCAGTAAGCAAAAATAGAACGCAACGTCAGTAGAATTTTACATTTGTAGTAAGAGGTAGACACATGAAATGTATTCACAGGTAGCATACTAAACAAATAGTACAATCCAAGAAAAATGTTTTACATTTTAGCAACTACAGGAGAGCAATATGAATGTAGACAGATACATCAAGGAAATACGACTGGTTTCAGTCAGTATATGCACATCGGTTAAGATGGTACAGGCTAAAAACTTGCGAGAAGAGATGTTATTTAACCTAAAGTTACACAAGAACAGAGCCAGGATTTGGCTAGGTGGGTTTTGAGCAGAGTTTAAAGTTATGAAGGATATCAGTGGTTAGTATAAACTGAGGGATTGAGTTCCATATCCTGGAGATACGACTGGAGTACAGAGAGTCACCATGGAAGTTGTTAGTCTTGGTAACATGTAACAGGAGTTTATCAGAAGATCTGAGTTGTCTTGTATTAGTTTGTCTCGTAAGTAGGTTTTGTAGAGATGGACATTTTTTGGGTTGATATACTATTCTGTGGGCTATTGTGAGTTGGGCAAAAGTCAGTAGATTTGATAAATCCAGTCAGTTAAGTTGTTTTAATGCAGTACAGTGGTGTGTTCTGTGTGGGGAGTTATTGGCAAACTGAGCAACTTTATTATAGCAGATTTCTAGTTTAGTTAATTCAGTTTCCTTAAGGTTTGTGAGAATGGCTGAGACATATTGGAGGAAGGATAGTAAGTGGGTCCTTGCAATGAATTGTCTGGTGAAATCAGTACGATAATGTTTAGCCCTGTAAAGACAGCCTAGTTTTATGTGGAATTTTTAGTGATTTTTGACAGATGTTTATCAAATTTTAGATTGTTATGAATTGTGATACCAAGTAGTGTGGTGCGTGTGTTGTTGGTTCAATTTTGGTATTATTTGATGAGTAGATTTGAAAAGGTATGTGTTGATCTGAGGGTTTAGAGTTACAAAATACCATTAATTTTGTTGTACTGGGGTTCAGGATTAATTGTGAGTAGTTTAGCCAGGATTCTACAGCTGTGAAAGACAGTTGGGTTTTGTCACGAAGTATGGCAAGGGAGGGGGCTGCACATATAAGTGTAGAGTAGTCTGCATATTGTATGATATTTTCTAGGTTAGTAGCAGTATGGAGTTTGTTAGTAAAGATGCTAAATAGAAGTGGACCTAAGATTGATCCCTGTGGTACCCCTAGTGTAATGGGTAATATAGTCATTGTGCCACTTTACTGCTTAATGTCGGTCTTATAAGTAGTCATGGAACCATTTAATAAAAGCAGAGTGGCTTAGTTTAAGGGATAAGAGTTCTTGTAGAATTTTTTGGTGTAATACTGTGTCGAATGCTTTGGACATGTCTAGAAATACTAAGAAGACTAGGTGACCTTTGTTTCTAAGATGATAAATGGTGTCTACAAAGCTTAATAGGGTTGTAGTGGTGCTATGATTGGGTCGAAAACCGTGTTGGGTGTCGGTTAAGAGTCTGAGAGTAGGTGGGTCATTAGTTGAGTGCGGATGCATTTCTCCAGAATTTTGGAAAGTGGCGATAGTACTGCTATAGCTCTATAACTAGAAAAGTCAGCACTGGTTCCGCCTTTGTGTAATGGTATAACATAGGAAGCTGTCCAGATTTTGGGTACTTGGAGTTCAGTAACAGAACGATTATTGTTGAGACTGGATAGGCAAAGGCGTTTGCTACTAGTTATTATAGTCGGCTGGTGGTCTGCAGCAAGGGTGGTAGGCTTCAGTTTGTTAAGCATTCTTTTTATTGCACTGGTTTGTACAGATTTGAAAGAAAAGTTATTGGTTGAATTGTTAATTTCAGTAGGGATTTCATTTGGGGTACAACTATTTGGTATACATTCATTTGGTCGGCCGGTGGATGGCTGACCGGGAAATGTTCGAAAGCAGTGCAGCAAATTCTCCTTTTTCTGAATGCAATATGTGCGGAACGCACAATATCCCCCCCCTTTTGACCCATGGTAGCACTTGTTTAGGTGGTAGAGCGGTCGTAAATGTCGCATTCTGTGGTTTGTACGACATTCCGACCGTTCGCCACTGTGAAATTCGACATTCCGACTCGGTGTTACACCCATTCGAGGTTAGTGTGGATGCTCAAGTGAATGTATTCTCAATTATTTATCTTGGTAAAGATTTGGAAGGAACTGGTAAAAAGCAGTTATTGAATTGAGCTGCTATAGTTACTGTGTATTTGTGGTGGTGGGAGTGGGAGTTACACACTGGTCTGGTTTTAGTAAGTGATTTATACTTCCCAGAACCTTTTAGGGTTGTGTTGATATTTATTTTGTGTTGTTAAATAGTAAGATGATTTGTCATTTTTTACCTTTTTTTTAATCTGTTTCTTAGCTGACGGTTATTGTTTAGTGCAGTCAGATTTTTATTGGCCTGTTATTGTGTGCCCAAGCTTTGTCTCTGGTTTTAAGTAGACATTTAGTATCTCTGGTAAGCCATGGGGCATAGTTTGCTTTCGTCCTTATGGTCCTAAGGGGGGGGGGGTCTTAACTGTTTAGTATGTCCAGAAATGTAGCATTACAGTAAGATACTGCAGTGTCAAGTGGTAAGGTTGACAGAGGAGTCCAGTCACACAGTTTTAAAGTTGATATGAAGTTATGGGTGGTTTTGGGAGCGTGACTGTTTTGTTGAAGGAGTTAAGTGAGGAAGTGGTCACTTATGCTGTCTGGTAGGCATCTTAATTGTTCAGCAAGAGATGGTTTGTTGGTCAGGGGCCAGTCTAAAATTGATTGTCTATTTGTGTTTTTATCAATTCAAGTTGGGAATTTAATTAAATGGGAGAAGTTGTGTAACTTAATGAAATTTGTGGGATTTTCAGCTGTCCAAGTTGACCAGTCAAGGTTGAAGTCTCCCATGACAATGGTTTCTTGGGAAAAAGTAGTTGATTTACAGCATAGGAAGTCCTCTATTAACGTGGGATCATTGTTGGGAGGGATGTAGACTGCTATTATGATGATGAATTTTTTGGGATTTAGTTCTGGTCTAGAAAATAGCATTTCGATGTTACTGAGTTTTGGTGGGTGAGGGTCTAGGTATTCAAGCTTTAGGGAGTTTTTGTACATAACTGTAACACCTCTACCCCGCTTATTCAGCCTATTTGATCTGTGGATATTATAGCTGTGGGGAAGAATCTCACTGTTACATATTGTAGGTTTTAGCCAGGTTTCAGTTAAGACATCTATGTCTGGAGAATAGAGTGATAGGGATACATGCAGTTCATGGATTTTGTTTGACAGACTCCTAAGGTTCAAATTTAGTAGGAATATGTCAGATTTTGTTTTTGAAGGGTTTGAACTGCTGAAATTGTTTAGAGGGAGTGAGATGACAACTTGCTGTTGATTTCTTTTGGGTGCGGGGTTTGGGTGAACATCACCACTAAGCTTAATTGCTGATAATATTTGTATTAATAAGTTTTGAGCATTTAAGCATGAGTTTGGATTGTTTATAGTTAAGTTGGAAAGGTATATGATTTTGAATGCATTTGTAGGTGAACAGTTAACTACATTAGAGGTGGTTAAATAGGTTTGATGAAATAGTAATGTGAACTATGTTGTTGTGTTGCAGTGTGGGGGCAGAAATGTTTATGACAGGAAGATGTAATTCTGGATAAGATGAGGAGCAGGGTTAGGAGTGAGATAAACCCACAAATAAAGAAACAACTCTTGACTGGATCCTTACTAATAACCACCTAAACAAGTACTCTCCAGGAACTCTTCCCGATAATATTAGTGACCATATGCTCACATATGTTATTAGACAAAAGTCGCATAACCCAACTACCCATAAAGTTAAGGTGTCTCGCTCAAACAAATTCTTTAACCCAGATAAGTTTCTGGCGGAATTGAAAGCATGTGACTGGTCTCCAATGACTACCCTTGAACTAAACGAAGCAGTGGCTTACTTTAATACCAACTTTCTACAAATCCTTGACTATCATGCTCCTATTCACTCTACTAGGATAAGGACCAAATCAGCCCCATGGCTTACTAAACAAACTAAACAAAAAATGCTCCTTAGAAATAAAATATGGGCTAAATGGAGAACTACCAAATGTTCATCTGATCACCTACTCTTTAAGCAATTAAGAAATGCCACTAAGAAAGATACTCTTGCAGATAAAAAGGATTACTACCTTCACATTCAACAAACTAGTCAGCATTCCTCTCAAAAATTCTGGTCAGGTATTAACAAACTTCTTAAACCAGGACATTCAACTACTCCTATCCCTTCAGGCTTTAATCTCAATAACACCACTCTGATCCCAGATGCCTTTAACAAGTACTTTACAGAAGCCATTCAAACCCTAGCTAATTCATTACCCTCTTCTACTACCTCCTTACCTAATACCTCTAACACTTCATCTAATGTCTTTAACATTCAACCAGTGCCTACATCACTTATTTATAAGCTTCTCAAGAAACTTAAACCTTGCACCCCATCAGCTGACCAACTCCCATCAGAATACCTACAAATTGCTGCAAAAGCTATTGACTACCCCATATCCATTCTTATCAATAGGACTATCTCTGAAGGAAAAATACCCACCCTATGGAAAATATCTCATATAATACCGCTACATAAAGGTGGCTCCTCTATCGAGCTCAAACTTTAAGCCCTATTGCCTTACTCTCCCCATTAGCAAAGATCATGGAAAGATGCATACATAAACAAATTCTTAACCACCTTCTACAAAACAAACTTCTAGCCAATAGTCAACATGGCTTTAGACCTTCCCACAGTACTACAACTGCCCTCCTTTCCTTCTCTGATGCCATAAATAATAATAGGAACAACAATCTTTTCTCATCAGCTTTATTCCTAGACCTGTCAAAGGCCTTTGACATGGTTAACCATAATATACTTCTTGACAAACTAAATCTCTATTCACTTGGCTCACATACTCTCCAATGGTTCAGGAGTTACCTCCAACATAGGCAACAAGCAGTGCTATGGGACAACAATCTATCCTCCTTACTCCCAGTAAACATTGGGGTTCCACAAGGATCAATCCTAGGTCCCCTTCTTTTCTCATTATTTATCAATGACCTTCACTTGAATATACCCCAAGCCATCTGCATTCAATATGCTGATGACTCAACTCTTATTTGTGCTGCCAATAATGTTTCCTCCCTCCAGTCCCTCACCCAAACAGTCTTCCATAATGTTGAAAAATGGTTTATGGAACTCTCCCTCCTTCTTAACCCCAAAAAAACAAAACTTCTTCTCTTTACCCCTACACACAAATCACCAACACCTTTCTTCACTATCTCCTCTAACAATGCTACCTGCATTAGCCCAGATATGACCACTCGCCTATTAGGTGTAACAATTGACAATCATCTTAATTTTGATGACCACATTAACAACACCATTAAATCAGTTAACAAAAAAATCGGTACTCTCTACAGAATTAAACCCTTTCTTACCCCTTCTGCTAGAAAAACTGTGGCCCAGAGCCACCTGATCTCCACCCTTTTCTATGCCTCTGCTATATATACAAACTTGTCTAAACAACATCACCAAACTTTCTACCTGCTACAATAGTATTACTAGATTCATTACTGCTACCCCTTTTAGAACCCACCACTGTATTAACCTCAAGCAACTAGATTGGTTAGAACTCGACAACCACTTACTCTATCAACAATTAATTATCATTCATAAGACCCTTTTTTTCCCAGATGCTACCCCTAGCCTTACAAAACTGATTTCACCTTATAAAAACCTAGCCACACTACGATCGGCTAATAAACTCCTTGTAGCCTTAACCAAATCAAAGAATAAAGCTAGGGACTCATTATTTTCAAATGCTGTCGGGAAAATCTGGAATCAACTACCTCAGGAAATAGCAAACCTAGACTCTACATCCCTTTTCAAAAGACATATCAAAGAACATCTCAAAACTCAATGGCTATGTCCTTGTACTAATCCTGACTGAAATTACTCCTCCACTACTCCCAACTTCCCCCCTTTATTTTTTCCCAACTTTCCCACTATAAAACTAATTTTTACTGTAGACAGATTTATCTTTGAGATTGTCTCAAACATTTTTTTTTCTCTTTTTCTCTAGCACATCTTGAATGTTGTTTAGTATCTAACTGTAGAATGTTGCTTACCTTGTAATTTTATTGTTAACCAACTATTTTTCTGAAAGATTATGGTTCTGCTTTTTTGGTTTTTGTGTTTTCGCTAAATTCATACAAATGTCCACCTTTGTACTTATTGTATGTTGCTTATTATGTTTTATTGTTAATGATTGTTTTAATTCTTGTAATTGGAGCTTTTCTCCCCGGGCCTCTACTGAAAACGGATATTTGTCCAGCTAGACTAGCCCGGTCACCAAATGTAAAATAAAAAATAAAAAAATAAAAATATGGGTAATAATCATGTTGGACAGGTTTGAAGTTGGTGAGTGCGGGTACAGCAAGAGCAGAAAGGGTTTGGATGACTGCTGTGTTAATTAAAGGATAGTAAGAGAATATATATGGGTAGAATAGGCAGAGAAGTGTGGGGTAGAGTGTGTGTATTATTTACATATTGAGAGGGATTAGAAAGTGGTAGATTAAGTATTCTAGATGGGTAATATATTTGGCTGACAGGCAGAGGGTAGGTATGTGAGGTTGTGATCGGTTGTTTGGAGGTGGTAGTGTGTATGAGTGCTATGTTGATGAGATGGTTGGAGAGTAGGTGCTGTAGGGTTGAGATAGGTTGATGTGACTTGGAGGAGTGGTTTCTGTAGTTTAAATGTATGAGAAGTGGGGATGAGTGGGAACAGGGAAGGATAGGGGAGTGGAGTGAGCAGAAGCGAGGGGGAATGGAGCAGGATGGACCTCGTTTAGGCTTATGTTCTCTAAAGACCATCAGTAATCTGGTATGGTATCTATATAGATTCAGTCTGTGTACTAGATAAATACTGGGAAAGTAGATGCTCTAGTGTTCATTAACAGCACTGGCACTAGCAGAAAAGAGAGGAAATAGATAGGATAGAGGTACTAGCTTAATAGAGAAGTAGGAGACTGAATGGGAGTACAAAAACTGCTGCTGAAAATAATGTAATAAGAAGTCTGTTGCAGATTTTATTGTTAAGATGCTGAAAAATGTATACCAGAGAATAGTAGGGGGGTGACAACAGGGCTTGAGTGGAAGGGGAGCTAGGTGACCCAGTGATGTGCAGTGGTGCTAGGATATAAACAAAGTTTTACAGTTGAAAATAGGTGACCTTATTGTAACATACAAAGTGAATTACTGTTCAGCCAAGTTACTGCATCAGTTCTTAGGTACGAGTGCTCAAGAAGATGTTATGAGTTCAGGCTTGTAGATAGGCCTTTGGTGAAAGGTGGGGATACTTCTTGAGGTTAGGTCCTATAAAAAATATCAGAAAAAAAGAGAAGAGTGAAAATAGTGAGAGAGGGAGTAAGGGAAGAAAGTAAGTATGCTACTATATAGTACAGATGGAATAAGGGAAGAAAAAGAGACAAAAAAGGCTAGGAAAGGGTTAGAGAGCTGAAAAACAAAATATTTACAGTTTCAGCAGGATGGAGAGTAGGACACTAGACACAGGTAGAAACTAGCATGTTGGCACTATAACACAGAGCTGAAAGAAGCAACGATGAGCAGATAATGATATGTTTCCACAATTAACAAGTTCAGTCAATCTGGTTAAATTGCAAAAAGAAAAAAATTATTCAAACTGACTTATACACCCTTGTTATATTTTTTTTCTTCCATAACTGCTGACCAATGACGTTCCCCCTATTGGTCTTGAGCCTATTTATTCACAAAATGTCCCCTGAAGGAGGATGACAGCCAACAAGGAAGAGCCATCCCACATGCAACCATGAAGATGATGTGTGCTCCCCCTGGTATGCTTGTAATACAAGCATTCTTACTGAGACTCTAACCTCACCCCTCATGATTGGCATGACCACGCATGTCACCAAAGGATGCCCTATATCCTTTAAGTTAATGTGTGTGTATTCTACCACTAACATGCAATGAGGAATACCTTTACCAGTCCATGTTCCTGGTTCTGCCCACTATGGTGTCCTGCAGACTCCACTTACATGGTGTCAGTTGAATTACTACAATCATCATTCCCTCCCCCAAGGATGACTGAGCCAGCATTAGCCACTCACTCCCATCCTCTGCTTCCGTGGTCTTCCAGCAATCAAGCTGCTATTCGAACTTATGTCTTAAGGGTGTTACACTCAGAGATTTATTCCTCTAGACAACTGACAACAAAGAGGACAGTCACAACTGTGGGCAGTACAGAGGTATCAAACTCATGCCACACTGCTTGAAAGTGCTGGAGAAGGGGATTGATAAATGAAGTCAGAGTACAGCAGAAAGTCAGATGGAAAATTAACTGCTTGGATTCAGATCAGGATGCAGCACAACTGATCCTATGTTTGCAGTGATATAGATAGTGGAAGTGATAATGAGAACTTTTGGTAAAAATTAATTTTTAGTTTACATTTTCTAGTTTTCCGCAAATATAGAAAAGAAAGAAAATACTGTTCAGTCTGGCTTTATATACACACCATCAGAGATCTGATAATACTGAATTTGATGTAGATATAAAATGCAAATGAAGAAATGCATGGGACTACCTAATTGTAAGACTGATTCTGTAAATGGTATCCTCCTTTAGCACTCTCCTGAAATCATATCTCTACTCCAATCATTTATGCAACTGCAACAAACCTCCATAGAGCCACACATTACTATAAGGATACCCTTTAACAGCACAGCTGGATGCTCTATCAGGGTTGCTATATACATGTTACTACATGCTGTTCAGGCTGTATAACACCCATTTGACTGCCTCAGTGCTCACTGTAAATATTGTATATATTTGTACAAAAAAGTCATCCGCTCATCTATCCACCAATGTGAAAGCTGCAAACTGTTATTTTCACTCTGTATAAAATTGTCATCTTTTATTCAATAATGGAATACACATTGCTGTTAACTGAAATATTTTTATACTGTGACATCCATCTGTAATTTTTTTTATCTATGCTCTGTCTTACTATTTTCTCTCATCTCTATGCACTGTACAACTTTGTATCTTATGTTAATGTAACTTGCATGCTTCTTTTTCTACTTTGTTTTAGAGCTTTTCACCCCAGGACTCCACTGAAAACAGACAATTGCTGTCCAATTGGACTATCCTGGATAACAAATGTTAAATAAATAAATAAAATAAAAATAAAAATCAAGGCATTAAAGTTTTTAAGTGTTGAATTAAATCTGAAGAACAACTGAAACTAATTATTTAAGGGAAACTTTCAGGAAATTTACAATTGGAGGCTAATTCTACAGAAGGGAATGATTACACAGCTTTAAGGAAACTTTATATAACTATGAACAAATAAAAAAGTAGACTATTGCATTACCTGAATGAGCTAATGCTGCAATTTTAAAAGTGATGTGTTAACGACTAGCTTCTTAGACTAAGGGAACTACAAAAAACAATGAAAATTACAAGTTGCCATTAAGTATTTAAAACACCTGTCTAGTATGAAAGGTAAACAAGACAATTAAGTACCATCAGAAGAAATATTACAGATTTTCATGATATATATATATATATATATATATATATATATATATATATATCTGTATCTATATGGGTCTAGGACATTTCACTGAATGCACATTTCACCGAAACTCAAATGACTGAACACAAATCACTGAAACACAATTCACTTGAAAACTCAATTCACTGAAACACATTTCACTGAAAGTTATACATGGCCTTTTCCCCACTGTAGTGCGACCCTGGAGTTAGTATATATAGTAAGGGGATGTGGGGGGCGTAGTCCCCCACATATTTTAAGTATATATTATGTTCAGAGAACAGTAATACACCGGAATTGCAAGTATCCATGTATATAGTTCAAAATATTTAAAATATGTGGGGGGCTACACCCCCCACACACCCCAATGTGTGGGGCCGTGCCCTCCCCACACACCCTTACTATATATACTAACTCCAGGGTCGCACTACAGTGGGGAAAAGGCCATATATAACTTTCAGTGAAATGTGTTTCAGTGAATTGTGCTTTCAGTGAAAAGTGCACACTAATTTGATTTTCAGTGAATTGTGCATTCAGTGAAATGTCCTAGACCCATATCAGTCTTTAATGTTATAGATTCCAATATGTTCACAAAAACCTTTGACATTGTGATAAATACCTGACCTTGGTAATCTGCAGAGAGACAGCACTTTGCATGTAGGTGTTCTAGGTGACACAATGACCTAAGACTGGACAGAAAGTATAGCTGTATAAATTAACTTATCATAACAGTAGACATTCAAATGATCACTGCTGCAGTAGACTAAGCTGTATAGGTTATATCCTGCATAGGATACAAAAGCTGTCCAGCTTCCAAAGGTTAAGGCCACTTTCCACAGATCCAAGTCATTAGTCAGCTCAAGCAAACTAAAAAAACAGGTTTGGATGCCAAGCCCTTTGGAGCTTTTATGCCAAATGACAGAGGGAGTCTAAGTTCTGAGAGGACATTGTTCTGAAAAAGAACAAAAGCTGTATGTCCACATCCTGACAGAAAAAACACACAAAAAACAAAGGGGATAGAGCCGGAGTATGGCTACTGCAGCAGTGATCATTTAAACATCTAGTATTATGGTAAGTTAACTTACACAGCTGTACTATGTTCTTCATACTGATCACTGTTACAGTTGCCTGAGCTTTCTGGGTAGATTACCATAGCTTAGAATAACTGGCAGGTGGAAGGGGAACGGTCCAAGAGCCCTTGAAGAATGGTCATAGCCTGTCTTAGACCTGAAAAAGGAATCCAGTTTATGGTGCTTTGTAAAAGTATGCACTGAAGATCATGTTGCTGCTTTTAGAATACTTCTAGAGCCCAACCCTTTCCAAAAAGCCATATATGAAGCCAACGCCCTGGCAGAACATGCCTCGACTTTGCCTAGAATAGTTTTGCTGTGGTGTTAATTACAAACAGTACTAGCTTGAGCCAACCATTTGGAAACGGTCTGTTATGACATAGACTGTCCCTTCTTTTTACCTTTACATTAAATGAACAACTAATAAGAAGTCCTGAAGATCTTGTTTTGTCAAGATACTACCAGAGTTGTCTATGGACATTCAAGATATGAAGCATCATTTCTCCATTTTTGAATTAAGGAAATAACATAGGGGGCTGGATACATTGCTTACAGTAAACTCAGATACCACATTAGAAATAAAAGGTGGATTAGTTCTCAAAGAAGCTCTGTCTCTGTGGGAGATGAGATAACACTGACTCACCATAAGACCATGCAACTCTGATACTCTTCTTGTCGTGGTCAGAGCAATCAGCAAAACAGTTTTCCATGTTACAAATCTCAAGTCGGTCAGATAAGCTAGTTCAGATGGAACAAGTGTTAGAAACTATAACACAAAATTAAGATCTCAAGCAGGAGCCAATGGTTTTCTTGGAGGTTTCTTGTGTAGCACCCCTTTCAAACCATTTTCACATCAGATTGCACTGAAAGTGGGTAATCCATGTGCACTCATGCTGCAAAGGCTAACAAATAAAACTTGATAGTAACTTATACAAACACTGTACAATACGAGAAACGCTAACTTGAATGAGTACTGGTTGCCTTGTTGGCACCAAGCAGAAAACCCTCTTTCACTTGCTTAGATATGATTTTCTAGCAGCAGAATTTCATGCCTGCATTACTATTTCTTGCCCATCTTCAGAATTAGGTGCCTAAAGGTTTTAAGACCATATCTTCCAAGCAGTCAGTTGTAGATGTTTGGGGTTGGGATGTATCAAACACCCCAAAATTGTCACTGACCTATTCCAAAAAAATAAATAAATTAATAAATAAATAAAATAACTACTGTTGCTTGAATCACAAGGGAGTCACCACAGTGATCTTTAGGGAGTCCCTCTGAATCTTCAGATGCATCCTGTATATTAGTGGAATTGATGGAAAAGAATACAGCAGCATTCCTGTCCAATGAAAAGAAAAAAAAGCACCTGTCCTGCAGGCCTACCTGGGAGAAAAATTTGCCAATAGACTGTTTAGAGAGGAGGCAAAAGAAGTCTACCTGAGAAATCCCCCACAGATGGATCAAATCTTGGAAGACCCCTCCCCCTGCAATTCATTTTACCATACATGTCAGAAGAAGGATTAAAATTAACAAAATGGTTGACAGCAGCTGGATTAACTAAAGCTATAGCTGCAGGGTCAGTTCTGAGATTAGTGTATAAAAACTTGAAAGACCGAGTAGCTTTGTACAGTCTGTCTGCTTTTTAGGGGCAAGCAGGTTGGCTGCCACGGACACCACAGGCTGTGACAAACACATCCGCCACTACTGACATCAATGGGGGATGGGTGAGGGTTTTCAAAATTCCATTTGTAACAAATCATAATATTTTTTTAAAGGATTGAGAAACCTCAGAGTTCTCCTGCTGAAAACATTGGTTCATTCTGGAAATAGTCCCAGAGAAAGTCAACCCCTAACAGGGACTTTCAGATACTATACACTCCTCAAAATCTGAATCACAACCTGAGAAGAAAAGACTGCATCTGACCCTTAACATTGCCTTATAGATTCCAAACCTTGAAAATCTTGAGAGAAAAAGGATTCCCTTTTTGTTTTACCAGAAACCACCTTAAAGACGAGTCAACAGCCTGCACAAGAATCTGAACTAAGCCCAATAAATTACTCCTATCCATAGAAACTGACACGGGAGAAGGTAGATGTTTAGTTTTCAGTCTCTTTTTGACAGGAAAATTAGGGCAAACATAGCCAGTATCGCCAGCAACAGCTTCCAGAGTGACTGGCACAACATTCTGGGTAAGTAGGGTTGCACTCCCTGCCCCTTTTTCCATGACTGATAAGAGTGAGCTCTCCCTTGCCCATTGAGAAAACCCAAACAGCTGCAGAGGTCTTGGCTAACCCCCAGTCCACTGTGGCTGTATGGACATCAGAGGAAAAAAACAAAAAGACAAGGGGTATGAAGATCTAGCTTTAGCCACAGCAGAGTCACCCACCTATAGCTGCAGATAATTACCAGCATGTTGTGATAGCAAAGTCTGCTTAGCTGACTTTTTCTTTTTTTAGCTGGGAGAAGGTCCGACTGAGGGACCAGTAGTTTGTTTCATGATCAAGCCAAAAAAGGTACTTGTTTCCCAGAAAAGTTTAGCAGCAATAGTAAGTAAAACAGGATAGTAACCAAGTAACTTTTTCCCACAAAAAGCACAGCAAAAAACATTGAAACACTTTCCACATCCCCAAAAGTCACAGGTCAGGTAATAAGACCACCAATGCAGATGGATTATCCAGATTCCATAACCCACTCTAAGCAGGAAAGAACTATAGGCTCTGTGCTAGGATGACAGGAATAATAAGCTTTAGCCTGCAATTCAGCATTTCACTCCCTCACTCAATTTGTACACCCTGTGCACTAAGAAAAAGTCACCCACAGAGACAGTGCACTTCCTCCCTCAAAATGGTGTCTGAAATTAGACAGTATACCTGCTTAAGAAAAGAATAAACAGAAAACCCATAACTATCAATTTAAATCAAATGTCATTAAGTAGCACATGTGCTCTGTTCAAGACTCGCTGGAAGGAGGGAGGGATAGGTTCCTAGCTTAACATATTCCCGGGCAAAAGAATACGTTGTCGCAACAGGTCAAAAAATACTACTTTGAAGTCTAGTCTTGAGGACTAGATAGGGAGACAAAAATTTACACCTAGGCTAGCATGTACCGTTTGCTTGATTTGGAAGGTTAGCACTATTAACTGCTCAAAAAGGGTGGCAAAATTGTTCAAGTTCATCTACTTAACCATGTACACTGTTATGCGGCTTATGGTTCTCATGAGTGCATGCCTAACATTATTTCTGTCACTGTGACATTGTGCAGACTGTTTTTGCTGAGCAAATGATTTATTTAAAATGTGTACACAGTAAAAAGTGGTATCAAACTAATTGTGTTGTGAATAAAACAAACATTACGATTAAAGAAAGCAGCAGATACTAATTCTCAATTATTTTTTTTTTTTTGTATGCAATCAAGACATGTGGAGGGAATAGAGGAAAGTACAGTTGTGGTGTGAAATTCCTAGTATAACAGAAAAATACTGACTTCCTTCCTGTTTTCCTGCTATTCATTACAATTCTAGTAATGCCAATCTCTTGGAATCCAGCATGGCCTCAAACTACTGAGCAATGATGAAAAAAAACAGTAGTTGCATAAGAAATCTTTCCATTTCCTGCTTGCAATAACAAGAGAACTCACTAGGGGGAGAGCTTACTACATAATAGGAAGCACAGCAGGTCTGATGTTTAAAAACAGCCATGACTCCTGGAGCATAAACCTACTTCAACTACCATAACGGAAAATAAAACTTCAAGCTATTCAAAACCATCCTGTCCATTAGTGTTGCACGATACATGATTTGTCACTAAAAGTTGTAGGTTGGAAAAAAGTTGCCTGTTTCAAGATAATGCAAGGAAAGCAATATTTAATTATAATTATTATAACAGCCTAAACAGATGAGCACACTGAGGTATAACCTAAAAGTCACAACAATCAAAAGTTCACAGCACTTCCTCAACACCAATTGCCCATTTTACAAGAAAATGACCAACTGCACTGAAATCAACACTCACACAGTCATATACTTCCACTCTCAAAACTGTACCAAAACAACAAAAAAGTAGTATAAAGAAAAGGGGGACATGGAAGTACTTAATTTTATCATGTCCTCATAAATAAGGGTATGTGTGGACACATAGTTCATAGCTCCTGCCTTTGTTTTATTTTCATTAATTTTGTATATAGAAAAGGATTACAGTTATAGGAAAAAAACAGTAAGGAAGCCAATCAGCTACTGGCATGGAGAGTGACTAACACAAATATACTAAAATATTTCCATTTCCTTCTACAGTAGAATATCAAGTGGTAAAACTGAAGGGGAGGTGAAAGCTCTCACTAGTATTCCCTGAATGATGACTACTGCAAACCATAGCTCTCAACTGCTCAGTTTTTCACAGAATGTCCTGATTTTTGTCTGATATTTTTGCTTTGTTCCTCATAAAATATGTGGTTTTCTGGCAAATCATTGAGAATAGAAATCACTAAATAAATGACAGACATTTGAGTTTCAGACTTTGTATTCTTCAGAAAAAGCACTCAACTGCAAAACTTTTTTATTCTATCATCTAAGTTTATAAAAGCAATATTTAAAATCTGCTCCTATTTTTTAAACAAGAAATGTCTTTATTAAACTATCACTTATTACATAAGTAATCATATATTTATAAAACCAAAAACAGTCCTTGATAGGGAAAGCAATCTCTAGCCTGCAGTCGAGATGAATTCTTGGCCTCTTCCCATACTATTACCTTTCCCACTCTAATTATTTGCTTGCAATACCTTTGTTCCTTTGCATGTTTTCTCCACTAAATTTCAGTCCCTCTTGCATATTCTTTGTACCCCTAATTGCAGTCATTCTTATCGGCAAAATCTCCTTTCTCCATCCCTGTGTGTTGGCTTAGTTCTTTGAATACGTTCTGCTACTTATGAATACATTATTCTGTATGATTACTGTTATTTTCCTTAAGGATCTGCATACAAAATCCCATTCTCTTCCTGTTTCATTATCATCCCTTTCCACTTCGAATTATAGCTTTCTGCTTGTGCTGTGTATAGAAGTCTTAACTGTGTAGCTCTAAATACTCCTTCAAATCAGTTAATCACCAAACCACCTTGTTCTATTGGAAGGATCTAGTTGTATTCAAGACAATGCTGTAGTACTACTGAACAGCAAAATATTGGCTACAAAATTTAATTTATTGACCAATGTTAAGCACTTTCATTCCAAAAACATTCTTAGGAACTTCATCAGAACTACTTGCACACTGAAATACAATCATTAAAATCAAGTGCATCACATGGAAAAACTCCAATATCAACCCATAATTGATAATTAAATAAACCCTAAGAATTCACACTTCATAACACTTTAATCTTAAAATAGAATTAATAGACACTGAATCATTAGGTTCTGGATAACTAGTCTCATTGAGTAATAGTTGATACTTAAGTTCACATTTATTCAAGTGTTCACCTCTAATATTCATTAATTATTTTATTCCTTGTGTCTAAAACATTCTCATATATTCTACTTCTAAACATTCGGACAAACCCTGCAGCTGGCTAACTATACCACCTGTTTAGTATTGCATGTGTAATAACCTTAAATGTTACATGATTTATCACTCACAGTAGAAGACCCAGTTTTTTTTAATGTGAGGACATTGTGGACAACTTCTGCATTTAAACATACCCATTCTTCTCTTATCAGACCAATCATAACATGAATTTCCACTTTCTAACTAATCCTTAAAGGATTTGTTCTTCCTGTATACAATGATTGGTCTTTCGCCTAACTTCTCAAGAATGGAGCTGTCATTTCTAAAAATGTTCCTTCCAAATTAGACACTGATCAATTGCTTTACTATCAATGGAATAGGTATTAATAAACTATCTTTTATTATTTTTATAATATTGATTCTCACCCTCAAATTCAACTAGCTGACCACTGTTTATAATATCTGTATTCAAACATAAAATAAGGGCATAAAACCCATTACGTCATTTAACACCTTTTCCTTTATGTCTACTAAAAAACTTAATGGGTACCTTCTTTTCAAAAACATCTCAATGAGGCCCTCACATTCAGTGAAGTACCAAAATCTTACACCATATGCTGCTTTACTACAACTTTCTTTTGAAAAAATCGGATTACAACTTTTAAAATATAAATACATGTTGGAAAAAGTTTCCTTACAATGTATAATGGAAACATAACATGACTGAAGTGTATTGTTAGTTAATTCTACATCCAAATAAACTATTTTATCTAAATCATATTTATAACTAAACTTTAAAAATCCAACAGTATTATTAATGTAACTTAAAAACTCATGCTAAGTCTCATAAATGTCTATCCAAAATACAAAAATGTCCTCCAGGAATAGCGTGTATAGTGACCATGACCCTTCATGTTGGTTATTAAACACATAGTAACCAACAAATAAAACAAAACATCTGTTGAAGCAGGCGAAAGTCCCACAGCAACCACACTTTATTCACAAATAGGATTGAGCGCTTTTGTAAGGTTATAACAAAACTTCATCAGAACCAAATAACATACAGGTTGTGTCAACTTAAGTACTTCAAGCACATAAAATCACCTGACCTACCCCACCAATTAAAACCCTTAGTTAATGAACATTAACCCAATAATTAAGTAAAAAAACGTGTTTAAAAAATGTATGTAGAAAAAAATAAATACATACTTTGAAGTATGGATATAAATATAAAAATGTTACTTCAAACATAACTGAAGTAACATTTTTATATTTATATCCATACTTTAAAGTATGTATTTATTTTTTTCTACATACATTTTTTAAATACTTTTTTTTACTTAATAATTATTGGGTTATGTTCATTGGGGTAGGTCAGGTGATTTTATGTGCTTGAAGTACTTAAGTTGACATAACCTGTATGTTATTTGATTCTGATGAAGTTTTGTTATAACCTTATGAAAGCACTCACTCCTATTTGTGAATAAAGTGTGGTTGCTGTGGAACTTTTGTTCTTTCGCCTGCTTCAACAGAGGTTTTGTTTTATTTGTTGGTTACTAGTTTGTGTGTTTTGGTCATTAAACACATCATCTTTTTCCCATTGGGCTATGACTAAATTGGCAAAAATGGGGCTACTGGCTGCCCCCATTGCCACTCTGGTTACCTGCTTCTGCCTCTTAAACCTTGTTCCTTCTCTGTATATTTTGTTCCCACAATTCCAATTTTTTTATTCTCCATCCCTTTTCTAAAGATCCCAATTCCAGTTGTTTTATCTCAGTTAATATATACTCTACTTCTAGTAAAGTTTGTCTAGACTTTGATTTCCATTTTCTAGTAACTGCTTTTTTGGCAGCCACCACAATTAGACTCAGCAAGGCTTTACTATGTCTAGGCAATTTCAATTCTGTATCATATTCTTAGTTCAAAAAAATTATCTCCTCAGTCAATCTGATCCGCTCATCCAGCATCTCTGACACAGATTTCCGCAGGGAATCTCTAAAGTCAGCCAGCTCATTACACTCACAAAAATATGTTCCCAGCCACTTCTTTCTTGCCCATCACACCTCCAACATTTGCTATCCACCTGAGGAAAATTCTCTGGAGTCTAAATGGGGTATAAAAATACCTATGTAGATACTTTCAGGCAAAAGATCCTAAGTCTTCTAGACTTTGTTGTATATTTGGGAGATATACATATATCCCCCCATTGTCTCTCTGTAAATTGCTTATCCAATCTCTGTTCCCAATCCTTTTTAAGCTCCTCGGATTGATTCTAATAATTATCATGCAATATTTTATATCCTGTACTAATTATTCCTTTTTTGATGGCAGCTTCTGTTCTAGATTCTATTAAAAACTCTACCAGTGCTGGTCTTTCATTTGCGACCCCCTATTTCATTCTCTTTGCCTATATTCTGATATCAATCCTTGATAGGGAAGGCAATATCTCTAACCTGTAATCCAAATAAGTTCTTGGCCTCTTCCCATTCTATTACCTTTCCCTTTCTAGTTATTTCCTCCCAATATCTTGGTTCCTTTGCCAGTTTTCTCCAATAAATTCCAGCCCCCTTTTGCCTATTATCTGTATCCCTAACCACAGTCATCCCTAAAGGCAGAATCTCTTTTCTCCATTCTCGTGCTGATTTAGTTCTTAGAATACTCTCTGCTATTTTATGAATATAATACTCTGTAAGAATTGTGCTACTCTCCTTAAGAGTCTGCATCCAAAATCCCAATCTCTCATTTCTTGAGCTTCCCCCTGTATCATCATTCATTTCCACTTTGAATTATAGTTTTCTGCTTGTGCTATGCATAAGAGCCTTAGCTGTGTTGGTCTAAAATACCTCCTCAAATTGGGTAATCCTAGTCCGCTTTGTTCTACTGGAAGAATCATCTTATCCCACTTGACCCTTATTGTCTTCCCTTCCCAGACAAAATCCTTCATCTCTTTTTAATTGCTATCCACAGCTTCTTCTCCGGTTGATATAAACATGTCTGACCTATGCATAAGACTAAAGGGACTAAAAACATTTTAATTGCATGTATCTTAGTATCCATATCCATATAAAAAAGCTTCCAGTTTCTCAATGTTTGTATTATCTTCTCTTTAGTCTCTTCCCAAATATCCTTAGCTGCCACAACAGAGTCAATTCTAATCCATACTCCTAAATACTTCATTTTAGCATGTCCCCATAAATATGGATATTGTTGGATCAATTCCTGTGTAAGTACATAATTTACCGCTACTGCCTTTGTTTTAGTTTCAATAATTTTGCATCCTGAAAAGATTTGAAACAATCTTAAAATGTTCCACAATACTGTAATACCCCTTTCTGGTTGTGTCATGTATAAAATAATACCATCTGCAAATAGAGCCAGCTTTTCCTGACTACCATACCAATTATATCCTTGAATTTCTGAGTCCCTTACTTTCTTTGCCAATGGATCTAAATATAATGCAAACAACAAAGGGGAAAGAGGACAACCCTGTCTGGTTCCTCTACTCAAGCAGAAGTTATCAGAGAGGACCCAACCCACTTTAATTTTCTCCTCTGATCCTTCATATATACTCCTAATCAACCTTGCAATTGTATGAGAGAAAGCAAATGTTTCCATTGCCCTGCTCATGAAGTTCCAGTCTACTCTGTCAAATGCTTTCTCTGCATCAAGACCCATCAATACCAGTGGTATTTTCTTACATTTTGCTTCCCTCTGGATCATCAGTGTTCTGTTAATATTGTCAAATGTTTGCCTTCCCCTCCACAAAACCACACTGATCCATATCTACCAATTTTGGTATAATTTTTGCCATTCTTTGAGCCATAATAGACAAACACTTTATAATTATGGTTTAGTATTGAAATGGGTCTGTATGAAGCTGGATCATATGGATCTTTACCCTCTTTAGGTATTACCGTTACCACTGCCTTCTTCCAGGATGCTGGCATGTCTCTTCCTCTCAAAATACTGTCAAACAAAACCTTCCAGATCTTTATCATTTTTCCCCTCCTAGCTTCCAAATTTTCCTGTACATTGGTTATACATAGCCATTTTTACCTCCTATCCTGTTAGTTACTGAGCTTTATCTACCTCTAACAGTGGCATATTTAATTCTTCCTCAAAAATTTCCATTTGTACATTTTCTTTATTTCCATATTTCTCTGCTTTATACAAACTTTCAAACTTTAATAAATTTTTTGGAATAGTTCTCATACTTCTACATGATCTCTTCTCATCTTCTTTGTTATACGCTCCTAAGTCATTGTGCTCCAGAATTATTATCAAAAAAAGTTGCTTAACAGCAATCTTTCTAAACTCTTTGATATTATCAAAGTAATCTCTTTTCTGTTTAGCATTCTGCAGTTGCTCCTTTTCTTTTTCTGAGAGATTCCCCATTTTGCAATACTTTCATTTGTTAGTCCCTCTAAATTCTTGTTACTTCTTAGCCATATCTCCCTTTCCTTTATTTCCACCCTAGTTTTAAACTCCACTTTAATTTTATCCCACTCCCCAGCTATATTTTCAGAAGAAATTTCTATCTTCTCTAGTAGCTCTTGAATTAATTCCAAAACCCATACCTTAAAGTTCTTTTCTTTTCAGCCGATAGGTGGGAAAGTGCCAGTCCTCCTAATTAACTTTATAATTTTATCAAGAAATGCAAATGCTTCTATCGCCCTACTCATAAAATTCCAGCTTACTCTGCAAAATGCTTTCTCTGTGTCAAGACCCAACAATAACAGTGGCATTTTCTTATATTCTGCTTTCCTCTAGATCATCAATGTTCTATTAATGTTACCAAATGTCTGCCTCCTCTCCTCAAAACCGCACTGATCCAGATCTATCAATTCTGGCATCACTTTTGACATTCTTTCAGCCATTACAAACACTTTATAATCATGGTTTATAATCAAAATGGGATCTGATGGATCTTTACCATCTTTAGGTACTACAGCCACCACTGATTTCGTACAGGATGTTGGTGTTTCTCCTCCTTTTAAAATACTGTTAAACAAAACCTTCCAAATCGTCATCACTTTCTTCCCTCCTAGCTTCCAAACTTCCACAGAAATATCTTCTATTCCTGGGGACTTTCCCTTAGATTGTTTATACATCACCATTTTTATCTCATCTCTTAGCCGGTTAGTAACCGAGCCTCAGATATATCTAACCTTGGCATATTTAATTCTACCATACACACTTCAATTTTTTTCTTTTTCTTGATTTCCACATTTCTTTGCTTTATATACATTTTCATAAAATTTCTGAAATATTTCTAATACCTCTATAGGATCTCTGTTTATTTTCTTCGTTATATTCTACTTTCTACTGGCTGAGTTGTGCTAAATGTTTTGTGCTCTGGAGTTATCATCAAAAAAAGTTACTTTGCAATCTTTCTAAAGTCATGGATATTATTGAGGCAGTCCCTTATTTTCTCTTTAGAACACTGCAATTATGTCTTTTCTTGTTCAGTGAGATTTTTTTATTCTACAATATTTTAACCTTTGCAGTCTCTCTAAATAATTATTGTTACTTCTTAACCATATATTTTTTTCTTTTATTTCCACCCTATTTTAAACTCCACTTTAATTTTATCCCACTCCCTAGCTATATTTTCAAAAGAAATATCCATTTTCCCTAATAACTCCCAAATAATTTCCACTACTCATTTCTAAAATTCCTATCTTTTTAACAGATAGGTGGGGGACCACCAGTCTCTCATTTTCATTTCATCACCCTGCATTTTTATTTTAGTTATTATTGGTAAGCAATCTGATATAGTTATTGGATGCATATCAACATTTTCAATTAAATGCACATCCCTGTGAAATATATTTTCTGTCTAGCCTAGCCCTACTACTAAATTCACATCTTCTACATAAAATATTTTCATAAATCTCTTCAAAAATATGCCCTCTTTCCTTATATTTTCCCTTCTAGACCAGTAGATAAAGCCTCACATTTGCAAATCAAATTCCAGTTCCCATCTATAAGTAATATTCCCTACTGAAAGCTGTTCATTTCTCCCAAAATTTTATTAAGTCCACTGTATCAGTTCTATTTGGGAGATAAACACATGCAGCATAATGTTCCTCCCTTGCCAGTAACCTCTTAGTACTACATATCTACTATTATCTTTTTTTCCTCTTCTATCAATATTGGAGCTCCTCTTACAATTAATACAAGTACTTCCCTTTTTTCCTTTGTCCCAGACATATTCCACTGAATAACCATCTTGAAATGATTTGTTTATCAAATTCACAAGCTCACTTCTTTCCAAATGTGTCTGTTGTAGCATAGTAATTTGCACTCTTCCTTTTTTAATACAGTTCACTACTCTTTCTTTTTTGTATATATCTGCATGACTATTCACATTAATATGGAAAGTGCTGTCATTATGATAAGAAGTCATTATTCCCACCTGTTATAACTACTTTTTTTAAATGTCTAGTTTCAGCATTTGTGTTACATGCATACAGTAATGTTTGGCAGGTTGATCTTTTCTACAGTTCCTCCTTGTCATATCCATTTGAACCTATGTCACATCTTACAAGATGTTTTGTTTTAATAAAAACATTCAAACAAAAAACACACCCCACAACCTATTAACTTAATACACACACACAAAATTATGTAGCTCTTCAAATAATGAAGTTTAGTCCTCCTAATAGGAATAATTATCCTAGACTGACAGCCACACTCACAGGCTTGAATTAAACTATAATGAAGGTCATCCATGCTAAAATGCATGGTACAGCCGCTGCCTCAACTTCCAGTAAGTGCTATCTGTTTTTGCCTCATCTTTATTCTTCTTCGAGATGTAGAAAACAACTTGAATGCTTTCAGAAAATGTTATTTCCTAGCCATTCAAAGAAAGACATATTCTGTTTTTATTGCCCCCTTATCAGATATTCACCAATGAAACATGAGAATCAGATACACAGTTACCTTCCACTGCAAGCTTTTTTGTTGCATTGCGAACATCTATTTACTAGAGAAAAACTTCATTATATTTAGTGTTCTTTTGCATGCTTGTATTCCCTTTATAACTTGTTATTAGATCAAGCCAAGGGCCCTAATCCAGTCACTCCACTATGCAAAAGAAAGAAAAATCAGATTAATTTTATTTCTGTCATGTGCTTTTGTCCAGGGTTTTTCTTTTCTTTTTTTTTTTTTTTACTTTGCAGTGCCTACATTTCTTAAAACTGAACAAGAAGAAAGAAAGAAGGAAAGATGGGGGGACCTGTTTACTTTAGTATCTCTATTACACACAAAAATAACTGGAAAAAGTTTTACTTTATAGAATGCAGTACATGTCATGTTTTATAGAAATACTGTTTAGAATAAAATTTGTTTTACTAACAGTTAGCTCTTTCCTTCCTCTTCTCCTAAATGTTCTTCAAAACATTAATGACATGAAGTAGGGCATATGCTTTACAGTCCCCCTACATGTTTAACAAAGTCAAACACACTCCAATATTGGCAGATTTTCTTGTTCCATAATACCTCACAAATGTACCTGATGGTTTGGAATCTCACATTTACTCACTGATTTCCGAGTTGCTTTTTTTTCTTTCTTTTTTTTCCCCCTGTTAATCTCCATCTCCCAAATCCAGTTTCAACTCCGGTACTTTTTTTTCTGCCTCTCAAGTATTTTCCTTTGGAACTTTGGAAAAGGTTTCACTGGCATATAATCTCCCTGAGCTTTATTACCATTAGAATAAGAAGCAGAATCTCCTTCTGTTTTATAGCTCACTTTTTGATGGACAAACCTTTGCATTTCCTCCTTAGCATGTCCTGCATCAAAAAATGACTTTGACCCTCCAGGAAAAAAAATATTCTGAAGATAGCTGGATACAACAGCTTGAATCTCACACCTGCTTTTCCAAATTCATTGATTGCTGGAATAAATGTACTCCTCTTCTGCTTGTGTATAGTGAGTAATCATTTTCCACAAACACTCTACTTTCTCCAACTTTTAGTACTTTGCCCTTCTGCCACCATTTTGTCAGAATCAGTTCTTTCTGGAGATAGGATTGCATATTTACTATTACATTCTTGGCTGCTTTCTCATGGCCAGGTTTGGAGTATAAACATGATGTGCCCTTTCAATTATCTCCTGCTGTGGAATATCAGGCCAGTTGCTTATATGTGCTTTCATAAAATTAATACAGTCAAATAACAAAAAATAGCATTTAGTCAACCAAAAGAAAACTGACTGCACCAAATAAACACTAAACAAAATGGATTCCACCAGGCAGTAGCACACAGTAGCTTAAAAAATATTCTTCTTAAATGACAAAACAATGATTAAGCGATTTCATCCACCAACAGTGTGGACTTCATCAGAATACTTTTAATAATCAACTAATTACTTAAATACTTTCTTTTAGGTGCCAAAATTGCCAATTATTAAAAATCACATTTAGATTTAAAGCTAAAGTGCTTAAATACAAATATTAAAATTCCCTATAAACATTTAAATGCATAAACCATTAAAGTACATTAATATATACATTATAAAACTACATATACACATTGTAAATATTATAAACATCATGTGAATATTGTTAAATAAAAATTAAGGAATCAGATACACTGATCATACAACTTGAAGATCATTTATAAAAATAATCACATAAGTAGATCAGTTATCAGTACATCCCATATAATCATGTCTGAAGCATCCTTAAAACAAAGAAAGAATGCATAAAATGCGTACTATATGTTAGCTCATTTATTACCTAAACCTGCATTAGTAGTAAAGGTTTAATGCTAATATAGTCATTTAAGCCTGACATATTCATAGCATCTGTTAATAATTGCCATTTGACTTCCTTATATTCCAGGACTGCTTTAAAATTACCCCCTCAGGGCCCCAGTTTGACCTGCTCCAGTATGGCAAACTTAAAAAAAATGATGGTCCTCTGCTGTGCCTATATAGGGCATTGTTGCTATCCTTTTTCTTGATGTCATAAAGATGGTTATAAATTCTCTTTCTTAGGGGCATCTCCGTTTTGCCTATATAATAACTGGGGCAAGTCATATACTTCGCCATATATACTATGCACTTCCAATTACAGTTTCCTTTCCCAAAAATAATGTTTTCTAAAGTCACACCTTCTACTTCAAGAATAGCGTGACATTGTACACACCTATTTCCTCCTTGTGTCCCTACTTCCCTAATGGTATTACCCATTTCTAAATTATGTTTGATATTACACCCCATTGTGTATACAAAAGATGGCGTCTCACCCACGATGTTCCTAATCTCATTGTCTGCCAACAAAATATTCCAATTGTTGTTTAATATCTGTTTTACTTGATTCACGTAAGGGGAATATTCCAAAATACAAGCCCTCTGATAATTTGTGTTGGTATCAGTATTACTCGTAAGTATATTCTTGACTATACCCCTTCCTAGAATCAGTGGGTTTTTTCTACCCCACTCATCAATCACATATTTCTTGACGTCATCCAACATACGTCTGGGGTATCCTCTCTGACTAAATAACAAAGTTATGAAGTCAATCTCTTCAACCATCTAAGTATACAGGGACATCATATGGGCTGCCCTTATACATTGCCCTTTAAATATATTCCTCATCATTTTTCTAGGATGATTGCTGGTATACTCGAGATAACTATTAGAGAAAGTGTTTTTTCTATATATTCGGGATTTAACTCCCCCTAATCCACAAGATACAAAAGTGTCCAGGTAGGCTATACCACCTGTGCCACAAGTGTAGATGAACCTCAAAAACGTACTAATACTACTTAGATATTCAATAAACTTACTAATACTATCATAAGGGCCATCCCACAAAATAAAAATACCATCCAAAAAGCGTGAGTACTGTCTAATGTACTTATGACATTCACTTTTGAAGACAAACTGGTTCTCCCAATCTAACATTACCAGGTTGGTGAACATGGGGGCACATGCTGCCCCCATCTCCATCCCCCCTGGTCTGTCGAAAATGTTAACCCTCAAAGTAAATAAAGTTGTAATCAAGTACAATGGACATAAAACTCCATAATAAGACTAACAACATCCCATTCCAGGCTAGTATATTGTCTAATACTATTACAAAATCCCTCCAACCCCATTTGTTTGGAGATGCATGAAAAAAGATCCATCACAATTATGGTGATAAAAATGAATCCCTCCTTCCAAAGGTTGAGGGATAAACCACCTAAGAAATCCCATGAATCCTGGTTTAGATGATCGGTATGGGGAAGATGTGTCAAATTTTCTGAAGGGGTGGGAATAACAGCAACACCCGAAGTGGAAAAAGGACTGGAAGTGGAAGAAAAATCTGCTGCATCCTGACTTAAATCCAAAGTACTCAGCTCCCATTTTGCTTTCTACTACTCTGTGTATTCATGTATCAATCACCCTCTGCAACATTGTCATGCATCATGACAGGAGTTTAATACAGTTATACTGCCCACAGTTATGAATGTTCCCTTTGTTCTTTCACACTGGGATTAGAAAAAGAAGTTATGTACCTACCATAACGTTCCATGTTAGTTGTCTTCTTCTCGCCTTCTTTCTTGCTGGTTGGTTGGTTTCGGAGCCGATCCTCGGCTCTGACTCAGCCATCTTCAAAAGCTCGAGAGCTGTTTACTGGCTCGAGGCCACCCCATATCCCATGATGCCTGGCGCTAGATACCCAGATCTCGTTTGGTAAGTGTAACTGCAGACATAATAAGGAAAGGATCCTATTCTGGAATGTATAAAACCTACCAGAGAGGCTACTAGACAGAAAAGAATAGCCAGAGAAGACTCAGCCAGTGAAAAACCATAAGGAACACTTCTCGGTCTACTAGGATAGGGGGATGGAGGGTGGAACGCAAGAAAGAAGGCGAGAAGAAGACAACTAACATGGAACGTTATGGTAGGTACATAACTTCTTTATATTAAGTTGTCTATCTCGCCTTCATTCTTGCTGGTTGGGACAGCGTCCCTAGAACCTAAAATCCTGGGTGGCTCATCGGAACAAACTCTTCAGAACAGTGGAACCAAAATCAGCTCTGCTCCTGGAAACCACATCCAACTTATAATACGAAATGAAAGTATGTGGGTTGACCCACGTAGCCGCAGCACAAATAAATTCCATGGGCAACCTAGCCTAAAAGGCCACAGAAGTGGCTAAAGCTCTGGAGTGACCTTTTGGTTTAACAGGCAATTCTTTATTCCTCAGTTGATAGATAAATGTGATGATAGAAGTCAACCACCTGGACAAGGTTACTTTTGAGACTGGAAGACCTTGTTTACCCTAAGCATAAGAAAGGAAAAGTTGGTCCGATTTCCTGATGTCCTTAGTTCTATGCAAATAAAAGCGTAGTTGCCTGTGAACATCTAACTGATGCAATTTATATTCTGCCCTGTTGGAGTGGTTGGGAAAAAACACAGGAAGGTCTATGGACCGATTCAAGTTATTCTCTGAAGAGACCTTAGGAAGGAAGGAAGGATTAACCCTGACAGCAACTCTGTCATTGTGGAACACTAGGTACGGAGGATGGGTACCAAAGAGCCTGAAGTTCCGAAACTCTTCTGGCTGAAGTAATAGCTACCAGAAAGAGGGTTTTCCAAGGTAAAAACTTCAAGGAACAAGATGCTGCAGGTTCGAAGGGGGGCAAAATTAGAGAAGCTAAAATCAAATTTAGATCCCACGGAGGTGGAGGATCTCTCACTGGAGGCCTGAGCAGAGTGGTCCCTTTGAGAAAGGCTTTACATAGCTTATTTTCTGACAGGCCAATGTGAAAATCTGAAATAGCAGCTAAGTGAACTCTAATTGTAGCGGAAGCAGACCCTGCATGAAAGAGTTCCGCAAGAAATTCCAAAATGTGGTGTACAGGGGCTGAAAAGGGGTCTATACCCTTAACCTCTGCCCAGGAAGAAAAACGTTTCCACTTACTAGCGTACGTTTTTCTAGTCGTAGACTTGTGTGATGATAAAATAATTTTGCGCACAGAGGGGGAGATATCAGGAAGCCTGGCTAAAGTTGGAAGTGGAGCAACCAAGCAGTGAGCTGGAGAGATTGCAGGGTTTGGTGCAGCCCGCCAGATTGATGGATCAGGTGGTCTGGAACTAGGTCCAGAATCCAAGGCTGCTTGAGAAGATGATAATGCAGGAACGGGAACCATATTTGTCAAGGCCAGTAAGGAGCAATGAGGATCATTTTGCAGCCCAATACGGTAGCTTTCTGTATTAGCTTCGGGATTAGGGGAAACAGAGGGAATGCATAAAGAAGTCCCTGAGGCCAATCGTGGACTAGAGCGTCTCTGGGGTAATGTCCGGGAAGTGGAAGGAGAGAGAAGAAATTGCTGCATTTGCTGTTGAAGGGGGTGGCAAAAAGGCTGCAGCAAGGTTGGCCCCATTTGCGGAATATTTGGTCCGCAATTACTTGATTCAGAGACCACTCGTGAGGCATGAGAATTGCTCTGCTCAGCCTGTCTGCTATGACATTGGACCTCCCATGGATATGTGTTGTGATCAGAAACCGTTGGGAAGAGATCGCCCACTGCCAGAGTCTGAGTGCTTCTCGACATAGGGGGTAGGACTTGGTTCCGCCCTGCTTGTTGATGTACAACACTACTGACATATTGTCCATTTGAATTGCAATGGTCCCGGTAGGAAGAGAGTCCTGAAGAGCTTGCAACGCTAAAAGCACGGCCCTCATCTCCAAGACGTTTATATGCAGATGGTACTTGTGAGGTTGCCAGATGCCTTGGAATGTTCTGCCCTGATAATGCACCCCTCCACCTGATCAGGGAGGTGTCTGTGGTCACCATAGCAACTGGAGGGGGAAGTACAAATGGTCTGCCCCGGGGCACTGATGTGGAGACCATCCACCACACAAGGTGCTTCTTGCATTCTGTGATCATAATCATGTGAAACATGGGAAGCTGCTGGAAGGACCATTGGGTGAAAAGAAGCCACTGGAGAATCCTCATGTGAAAACAAGCTAGAGGAACAAGTATGATCGCTGCTGCCATGAGACCCAGAGTTTGGAGGACGAACCTGGCTTGAATTCTTTTGCATGCTAATAAAACCTGTACATGTTGGCGAATCACTAATACCCTGTCTGGTGGAAGGCTCGTTGACATGTCTTTTGTATTTAAATTTGCGCCTATAAAGTTGATAGACTGACAGGGCGATAATGCAGACTTTTTGAAATTTATTGAGATACCTAGTCTGGAGCAAGTCTCGATAGTGTAGTCTCTGGCTCGCAGAAGGTGATGCCTGGTGGAAGCAGTGAGGAGCCAGTCGCCTAGATATGGAAACACCTGGAATCCTTGCCGTCTCAGGTGAGCGGTAACTACTGCCATACATTTGGGGAACACCCTGGGGGCTGTGGTGAGACCAAAGGACAGAGCTCTGAACTGATAATGGCTGGCTCCCAGCCGCAAGCGAAGGAATCTTCTGGAGCGTCTGTCCATTTTGACGTGGTAGTACACATCCTGAAGATCTACAGAGCACATCCAATTGTCCTGACCCAGAAAGGGTAAAATGGACTGTAGCATGACCATCCGGAACTTCGTTCTTTGTACAGACCTGTCCAGTTGGCTGAGATCCAGAATGGGTCTTCAGTCCCCTGTCTTTTTTGGTACCAAAAAGAACCTTGAGTAAATTATGGATCCTTGCTGGTCTGCTGGGACTTGCTAGATGGCCCTTTTTCTTAGCAGTTTTGAAACTTCTTGAACTGCTTGATCCCTTAGATTGGGTGGAACATCTGGAAGGGACTTGTTTAACACTAAGGGAACAAAGGGAAGTCTGTAGCCTCCGGATATAACTGACTGTACCCATTTGTCTTGTGTTATGTCTCGTCAGGCTCTTGGGTACAGCGATAATCTTCCCCCGACTGCCTCCAGAGGTTTGCAGCCGGGCAACCCTTCAGGGATGCTGGAAGGACTTCTCAGAGAAGGATTCTCTGCTGCCCTGGATTTGCGGACCCCCTCTGCCACGAGGGCAGCATCTATTATTGTTCCCTCCTCTGCCCCTGGATGGGAACTCACCACGTGTGTCCGGCAAGGCTCCCTGGGATTTCCGGAACCACATCTTTCCAATCTTCTGACCCTTGGGATATGGTCTGGAAGGAGTGGAAAAACAGACTCCCACGGCAGAGAGAGTCTTGCCTTCCTGCTCGCACCTGGTAAGGGTGTCCTTCACCTGTGATCCAAAAAGAGAGGAACCATCAAAGGGGGTGTTGGTGAAAGACACTCTAAAAAGTTCTGCAAAGTTACATAGCCACATCCAAGCATGCCTCCTTAGGGCAACGCCTGTGCCCATGGCTCTACTCGCACCATCGGCTGCATAAGAAATGAGCCTCATGGAGGAGTTCACCACTGAATTAAGAGTCGCCAGCTGGGAGGCTGCCTTAGCCTGGGCCCCCTCAGCTGATGGATCTTGGAGGGTATCTCCAAGCTCTTTAAGGAGATCCCTTTGAAGATGGGTAAAGTGGCACAAATAATTCAGAGATCTCATGGAAAAGGTCGCTGAAGAGAACAACCGCTTCCCATATCTGTCCATTGTCCTGGACTCCTTGCAAGGGGGATGGACAGATGAAGTTTCTGCCAACTCCTTCTTTGTGGCCGCCGCTACCACCATGGCATCAATGGGAACACCTCTGGTCAAAAACTGTTTATCCAGTGGTGCAGTTATAAATTTAGCGGGTCTTCTGGGGGTCGGTTCCACTGTGTCTGGAGCTGACCATGCCTTCCGAGCCACCACAGACATCAGCGGGTTGAAAGGTGGAGACACCCAGGAGGTGGAAGGTCAGGATCCAAACGCATCCAGGAATACCGACTCATCCTCGGAAGGACTTAGGGTAGTCCAGTTCCCCCTCTGCCTAAGCATCTCAAGGATGTCTGAGAAGGAGACATCTTCAGAGGGGGATCTCGGGGACCCTTCCGAATCCTCTAATTCGGTATCTGATGCGACAGACTCAGGGGAGTCAACATGCTTCCTCTTGCATTTCCTCTTACGAGGTGGCTCCTCTGAATGATCAGGGGAGGCCTCGGAAGAGGAAGATACACCCAAGGGGGTGCCCTGGAGCATTGGTTCCCCATGCTTGGGCTCTGGAGGAGGGGCAGACGCAGGCACCATAGGGGGAGGAGCCGATGGGGATGATCGTGGGGCTGACTCAGGGGCCAGCACACTCCTCATGACCTCGAAGGCGTCCCTGCTCGGATGCCGAGAAGGATCCGGTTCTGAAGAGATCGGAATCCCTCTCCGCACCGAGGGGGATGGCTCCGAAGCCAATGTAGGAGCTGAGCTCACCTGCGCCAAAGCTCTGAGGGGGAGAATCAGGTCAGAACAAGGGGCTGATGCCACTTGCCCCCTTGCAGCTGTCGAGGAAGCCTCGGCGCCCAGACCCTTCCAAGGACGGTACCAAGGAAGTGATTGGAGCCGATGACGGAACCGAAGGAGAAGGTATCGGTGCCGACAGTTCCACGACTCGAACCCCAACGAACTCCGGCTCCGAGGTCAAGGGAGGAGTTGGAGGAGGAATAACTGCAGACATGGACGGAGACGAAACCTGATGGGGGGGGCTGGACAACATTTTTGCTAGGGCCTGCGATTTCAACAGCCTACTGACCACTCTCTCCATGTCGTGATCTGAAAGCCTTGAGGACCGAGAAGAGAGGGAGGACTGATGACTGTGCTCCGACTGGAGCAGAGGAGACCTCGGAGCCGAGCGTATCGACTCCAGGGAGGGAGACCTAGATCTCTTTCGACTCCCCAACGGCTCCGAAGTGTGAGTCGGGACCGACTGGGAGGCAGGCACATTGGTTCCAGCCGAAACCGAGGCAGAAGGAACAGCTTCACCCAACGACGACTCCGAACTGGGAGCTGAAGATTTAGGTGGCTTAGAGGACTTCACGGGCTGAACCTTAGCCGGTGAATCCTGGGGCTTAAGTAAACCCCGCAGGATTAACTTGTTTCTAAGCTCCTGCAGCACTCTTGGACTGAAAGGATGGCAAACCGAACAATAGTCCTGCAGGTGCACAGTGCCCAGACAATAGACACAAGAAGTGCGAACATCTGTCAGAGACATCTTCTGACAGCATGAGTCACACTTCTTGAATCTGGACACCTTGGACATCCCTGAAAAGAAGAAACACCAAGAACAATACACAAAAAAATAGGAGATAATAACTATCACACACAGTAAAGTTACTAACACCCAAAAAACAGCCGAAAACAATACTAACAGTATTCTATGCTACCCACATACAAATAAGACCAAACTAGGTAAATACTAAATTTTTTTTTTTTTTTTAAAGAGAAAAAAGAAAGGGTTAGCCTCTAATTTAAATGGCTACCTATGTGGAGGAAGTGAAGGGGGAGGGGAAAACTCAAACGAGTTTTCTGAAGGGAAGGGGAGGGATTAGGTAAAGAAATTATAGGTACAACAAAGATACACTGAGAAGGTTGTAACTATAACTAACAATCTACACTAAAAAACCCGAACAGTTTTTTATCACAAATACAGATAAAACAATGAAAATATACGACCTGAGCCAGTAAGACAACCTCGCAGCAGAAGCGGCAAACGAGATCTGGGTATCTAGCGCCAGGCATCATGGGATATGGGGTGGCCTCGAGCCAGTAAACTGCTCTCGAGCTTTTGAAGATGGCCGAGTCGGAGCCAAGGATCGGCTCCGAACCCAACCAACCAGCAAGAATGAAGGCGAGAAAGACAACTTAACATTACTTATTTTGCAATCATCTGGGATATGTATTTAGCTCCATACTGCTGTAATGCCCTCAGGAATCATTTCTTCCCTAAATCACTCAACATCATGAACAGACCTGCCATGGTCTTATTTGAGCAGGCTGCATTCCCTAACTTTATTTTCCTTAGTGATGTTCTTACCTCCTCAAGGATGGGTCTCTCTTCATCCTCTTTTGTCATAGGCCATGTCTAGGGCAGTACAGCTTTACTTGGGTTTTCATCTTTCAGATACTGTTGGAACTAATCCTATCTACCTTTGATGTCCTACAGACTGGTGAGCAGATTTTTGTTAGCATCCCTTATGAAGGGTGTCTGATGACCATCTTCTTTATCTGTGCCTTTGCGATCTGAGTTTCTTTGTGCCACATGCTGAATCACTTTCCAGACGTTGCTACTGTGCTCTTGATGCCTTGTTCTTTGCTACTATGACTATTCTCTTAGCCTTATTAGCCAACCAGTATTCCCTCTTAGCCCGTTTCATCATTTCCATATTCCACTTTTTCATGTACTCATTCTTTTTTGATAACTACCTGGACTTCTGTATTCCACCTCCAGCTTTCATTATGCAAGTTACTTTCATACCTGGCTTGCCCAATACCTGCTCTATAGTATTTACACGTTATTTTGAGATTCTTCCATTCTTCTTCAGCTTCACATATTTCCTCTTCTCCCTGAGTTGGTTGAGCTCTGGAGTGTTTCCTTGAGCTCTTGGCTTTTGCTCCAGTCAACTTCCTGGTCTTCAGCCTAGTCTCTGTTGATGTTAGATCCTTCCCTGACCAGTAATTATAACTGACTGCGACCACCAGTAGTTTATGCAATGGAATGACTATTTCACAGAGTATGACTTTCACAATCTCTAATTGTACAGCAATGCTCTTTTCTTACTAGGAGGAATTCCAAATGAGTTGCAATTTTGTAAGCAATCCTGTGACTCTCTCTCGCTGAAAAACATTTTGGCCACCACCAAACCATTTGTCAGAACATAGTGTAGAATGGTCTCTCCTCCTTTAGTCCTGCTGCTCCACCTATGCAGACTCAGGCAGCTCACATACCCTTTTCTAAATGTTTTACTATGAGCATTCAGGTCCCCCACTATCAAAACAAACTTATGTTGTCCTGCCACATTCAGCAGGTCCTAACTCCTGCCTGAATGCACTCTTTTCCTTGCCATTACAACCCTGCTGTGGGATATAGGCTGAGGTGAAGAAGATCAACCTATTTTTACACTGGTGTTGGCCAAGACTCAGTCACTAATTCTGATAACCTCCCTCAATGTTTTCATAAGATTCTCATCCACAACAGTTCATACACTACTACAAGTCTGTCATCCACCTAAGCAGTAGACTCTAGATCCCATCCAAATGACTTTGCTAAACTTCCCTAACCCTGATACACAGGAGGATTGGTCTCCCCCTTACCATTATGTCATCCACTTCCAGGCAGTGCAGCAATCCTTAGTAAGGCAAGTTGACTGTTTTTTGCCCAGCGTTTGCTCAACAAAGCTATCCTAATTAACTCAGACTGGGTGACTGGAGATCAATCAGCCATAGCTTTTTAATCCAAGGTTGCTGGGTTTTATGATGGGCACACACTGGCCAACAGAGGCATGTAAAACCCTCCCACTCTTTGTACGAATCCCTGACATAGGTTGGAATTGGCCTAGCCATCAAACCATTTATTACTGACAAATACACGTAACCATTTTTGGTGAAATTAATTTAACTTGACCAAATCAACTAGAGCCAAGTATATAATCACCACAGCTAATGACTAAACCCTGATAAGTACTGCCTAAAATCTGTGCTGCTGCCTACAACTCCATTCAATGTTTGGGGTGAGTTTGAGGTGGAAACATCCAGCATGTTTTTGAGAGGTGGGAGGAATCCCCCAGAGAAATGGAGAAGAACAATCAAACTCCACACAGGCACTATATAAAACCTTGTATCTCGTACTTTGGAAACAAAAACCTTAACCACTATGCCAACCATGCCCCAGGTCATTTGACAACAATGTTATTAAATATATAGCTATCACTGAAATCTAAATGGAATTTTATTTATTTTTTTATTACAGTTATTTTCAAATCATTACAACTTCTGCTAGCTTCCTAAGCATAGGACACAATCATTTAAATTTTCTTATATATAGATTTTAATGATTTGTTCTCCTTGCTTTTTCCTCTGATTATTAATCTATTAATATATCATTTAATTTTGTTTACAATGTCATTGTTAAAGCATAAACTACTCAGCAGATGTAAATAGGAATATGACTTACAACTTTTTTTACAATGGGAATACTTCACTTTACTTGACTGAAGTTTATTGAGTCAATGGCTTAACAGATAGCACCCTCACCCTGGGTGCTGGAAGATCTGAAGACTGTGGGTTCTATTCTCACACCAAGTAGTTGGATTAATTATCCAGCACTGACGCTGGAGTGCAACATAACGGGGTGCCACACTCCTTAGTATTCTGCCCTGCGGTTAAGACATTAAAAGTGGAGCCCAATGGAAAATGGGGCCAATGAAAACTGGTAGCTCAAGTGGATGTTAAAGTTTGCACTACAACTATCAGAAACAGTATATTTTTTAATAAAATCAACTTTACAATACTTATGCATCATCATGAAATCATGTAGGGTCTATGTCAGAACAACGAAAACACAAAGTCTCGAAAGCTCACGAGCGAATAATCAAACTCAAAATTGGTATTGTGGGGAGCTGTGCCCTCCACCCCCCCCCGCTAAATATATATTCCTACTCCAAGATCGCACTACAGTGAGGAAAGGGAAAATATTCCGATCTTCACTGTACTGCGATCCCAAAATACCAATTTCGAGTTTCTGATCATTTGCTCATGTGAGCGTTCGAAAGTTTGCGTTTTCGTCGTTCTGACGTAGACCCATCATGTACACATATGTTTGCATATTTTTCAAAAGCATAAAATATTTAAACAAATACTGAATATTAAATAAGCAATATCAATAGAATAAACTAAAAAGAAAACCTTACTCTTCACTACTCCCATGCCGTCATAAACCTTCGGCCATAATCTCTTTCGAAAAGAAGAGGGGGTTATATTAAAATAAAAAAAAACAAAATAGCAAAAGACTTCAATAAAGGCAAGAAACAATAATAAAAAAAGAAAACTATACAACAAAGGTAGGCAAATAGCAACATAAAGACTAATTACAAAATCTATACCCCTACCCTTTCAACCACAATCAAAAACATTTTTTTCAAATAAAGCAAATCTGATTATATAATACTTCTCCACACCTTCCTGTCTATTTTCCAATTCATAATTTTCTTAAAAGTATCCAAGTGATCTCTTGTATATGTGGGTCTCTTCTGTTTCTCACCACCAACAGAAAAAAGTATAACAGACATGAAAGTATGGTCCAAGAAGTGGGACTTAAATCACACACAAAAAATAATATAAAAATAAAGACTGCAAAAAAGTACTGGATGGAGAAGGGCCATCCTTTCCTGCCCAACCTTATTACATAGAACATCTCTCCTCGTAGGATTTAAACAAGATCCCCAAATGACTGAAAAATAAAGTTTAGTTACTTTTTTCCAAAGTATAGGGGATAAGACACTACTTACCAAGTATTGGAATTTACCCCCAAAACTGAGTATAGTAAATAAACTTTTTACAAAAGATCAACCTTCAACATCAACACTTCCACATATGTACAATACACTATAAAAAAAAATAACCCGTTTCCCCACGTTTCAGTATCAAAAGAAGCACCCAGAGCCTTACAGATGTCACAGAGAAAGGAATATAAAAAAGTGCCCCAACACATCCAAAACCAGAATATTTATCCTTGATAACAGTTAAACTCAAACAGCTGATAGAGAATGAAAAAACAGCCCAATGCAAGACTTGTTTTAACACAAAAACAAAATCATCTTCATATGCCAAAGTTAGGGGAACCATACTACCCAAGGAAAGAAGTAATTTGGCTGGGGTCATAATTTTGGACACCTACAACCTAACTCCATTTATCACTAAGCAAAAAAATTAGGGATTCAGGGGACACTCTTGTTTAACTCCTATCTGAAGTTGTATGCCTAGTCCAGTCCAGCTGTTGATTAAGGATAGACCAAAGACATAGAATACACATTCTCTAAAAGATGGTGAACCTTCATAGAAAAAAAACATAGTCCATCAGTTTATCCCACATAGTGCCCTGTCTAACTGAATCAAAAGGTTTCCTAATATCACACAGAACCAAGTGCACCTCCATTTCCTTGTTTTGAAGCCTTCTAACAGTTTTCCTTACTAAAAAACAACATTTCCCTCATATCCTTACCAGGGACACTATATACAACTGCACTCAATGGATGATTCAGACTTTTCATCATCCTGTTCTGAAACAAGCCCATCAACATTTTATAATCAATATTTCCCAAACAATGGGCTTCCTAAAGTATAAATTGCTCTTCATCACCCTTCTTTTTCCAAATCAGCTTCACCAACCCCTTACAAACCAACTCAAGAACCAAACAAGATAGAAACCATTCATTCATAGATTCATAGTCTGTATAAAAAAAAAAAAAAAGCTGCTTTTTTGATCGAGCATAACTCCAACCATCCTTGCCAGGTACAGTGTGTACATGTCCTTTACATAAAATCATACACAATTCTTCTGTGCTAAAAGGACCATCCAACAGTGCACCCATGTCACCACTAATATGAGGGACTTCCCGGACTACAGAAATAAAATTACCAATAAAACTATCTAACCTATGAAAGTACTCCTCAACCCATCTTAATATTGACATCATTATCTGTAACTACTCCTCCACAACCATCAGCCACTTCCCACATCATCTGTTCTTCTCTTTGAACAGCAAATGCTAAAAAAGATTAGCTTCCTCTTAAGTTCCATTTACACAATATTGTTGTCCATCTTTAGTACACAATTTACTCAAATCAAGAATAAACATTTGCACAATGTAAAAGCCCAGATCTTTATTCTGCATAGACAGATATAACTGTTCACACCATTCCTTGATGTTGGAGAACCTTATCGTCCCTAGTGACAGGATTTAAACGGAACTGTTGAAATTGTACTGAGTATATTGCAATGAACACATCAAATTGCAAAATTCCTTGGAAATAATTGTTGCAAACACCCTAGAGTACCTCAGATAGACTGGAGAATATGCATGTCTGCACACCTCTGTTATTACAAATGTGTGATAGTATTTCAGAAAATACTTTCTAGTCTTGGAAATTTTCATCAACCTAGGGCTCCCAAGCACATTTCCTAAAAATCTTCTAACTAGGTTCCAATCTCCAAAAAAAAAAAAAAAAAAAAAATATATATATATATATATATATATATATATATATATATTGGAACTGAATAAGCATGGTCAAAAAAATCCACCTCAAATCTATAACAGTCAAATCTTGAAGCTGATTCATACAAAGCCACTGTTAGAAACTACTCTGTCTTTGTGCCCTTCATGACTACAAATCTTACTAATGAATCAGATACATAAACTTTAATTTTGAATGGGTCACCCTAACCAGCAATAAAGCTCTCTGTTTAGTCACTTTAAATGACACATGCATACACAGACTTTAACAGTTAAGAAAACTCTTCGGCAAAAAGGTGCACCACATGAAGCCAAACTACTTTTGGAAGCAGCTTTCAAATGTGTGCAAACACTCTTGCCTTAAGATTTCCCAGACTGATAACATTCCATAATATATATATATATATATATATATATATATATATATATATATATATATATATACATATATACACATATACACATATATATATATATCCCCAACAATAAAAAACAAACTGAGGCCAATATTTCTGTGTAGGCCATCCCATCATCCCATTTACTCAACATCAAGTATATATATAACTAACCTTTCTACCCGCGGTCCAGAGGAGGTTAGTCTAAGCTAGCTAAAGATCAGTTTGAAACCACTTAGATAAATTGCCCTGTCCAGTGGTCACTAGGGTTGCCACCTTTTCAAATATCCAAAGTGGGACTTTTTTTCTAGAAATGTGAGATTTAGCATGACAAACCATGCCCATGACCAGTGCAAAGGACAGAACTTCACTTTTTAGCCAAAAATAAAATCTTATTCTTGTAGCATGTAAGTTGCTTATGCTGTTTCATATAACCTTTAGGTGTTCCAGATACAAAATAATTGTTTTATACAAATATTAAAAAAAATCTCAGGAAATACGCCATTTTAGTCCCCCTGCAGGACACAACTGTCCAAACAGGGACTGTAATTTGCAGAGGGACAGGTGGTAACCCTAGTGGTTACACAAGTCAAATTTTTGTGTTCAATAAAACATACAGCCAACATGTGCAGTTAAACTGCAAGCAAACTGAACATTTTAAAAGATTTCAACCAAAATATGCCAGCAAGCCAAAAACATTTATTTCATAAATCATTCTGTAAATCGGAAAAAATTAGAATATCCATACAAACTTTTTAGTCAAGTTGTAAAACCTATTTATAATAATAATTATTTAACATCCCCTATCCCAATGCTTTTAGTACATTATTTTGACCTAGTTAAAAAATACAAAGCCCAAGGCTACCATTTATACCATCAAATTGAGATATAAAGCTGTGCTTTTTGAAAATCAAACCAGGCAACATCACTGGCTCCTTCCTGATACCTTTGTATTTTTTTTAATTGGCTGTGCCTTAACCATTAAATAATGTAACAGCTGTAGTAAGGAATTATGAATTATTGATGATTAAAGATGATCAGTGGAGGATCGGGTAAACATTACATTCAAATATTTATCTTTCCTTTTTACTGCTGCTTATTATCCAATCACTGCAGTTACAATCTTAACTAGATACATAGAGTGCACCAATATACATTTAAGGCATCACAATCCCCATTTTAAAGAAGTCTGACTCCACTATTATCCAATACACAAAAATACACTGAGAGCTAAAGAGAAAAAATAAATTCCTCACTACACAAAATTAATATAGAAACAATTTAAATTTACACAAGACCAAAACAATGTCAGGTAATTCTGCCACAAAGACAATCAGAGCCTAGCATTAAAAGTTTTTTAAAGAAAGAAATACTACTGCCACAAAATTACAGGGATATAAATAAGACCTTATCTCACTACAGAATAACAAACTGTGTGCTCCAAAGTATCTTGAGAATGTCTTCACCAAAACTACTATAAAGTTATGGTGCTTACATTCTAATATGTCCAAACAATGTTAAGTATTTTGTTTATTAATAACAAACTATGACTTCATCCAACTTGGTTGTTACAGGTTGAATCAACTGCAGTGGAGTTTGATTGTTAGGGAAGTGTGCTCATGTTGATGCAATTGCAGCTGGAACAGTGCAAATGGCTCTGAGCTCCTTCATCACAAATTATGCTTTCTGCTGACTTTCAACCTTGGTAGTAACAGATAATGAAGACCTTCCAGCACTCTCCTACTTCTGAAAATCTAATAGCACTTCTACAGGTGCCAGAAACATTTTGTTATCCATCAGAAAATGTACTTGGAAAATTCAGGTAAATACGTCTATAGCGTGGTTTCTTCAATTTGTGCTACAGCATCACTGCCACAAATCACTCTTTTCCCGTGGGTTATTGCTCTCAGATTTTGCTCAGAAAAGTCTTGTCAGCCATTACAGGTAGACACCCTCCCTGGCTTCCATATATGAGACAGCACTCTCTCATTCTGTGCATATCTCATACTGTAAGTGAAAATTCTGTGGACTCCCTCAGTACTTACTCCTTCTCCTCTGTGACCTCACCACCATAACCACAACCATTTAGATGACAGTACTATTACAAATGTCACAGGGTTCCCGGCTTACCCTCTTTCAAGAATCACTGCCATGCCCTACCTCCCATAAAAGTCATTTTGGCCTGCAGCTGCTCAGTGTCTTACTTGGTTATCCATTGTGTAAGTTCTAGTTTCTTTTCCTTCTCTTTGAAGCTGTAAAAATGTATCAGAGCTGTATGTAGCAGCCTTTTCAAATCTCCTGGCCTATAATCATTCAGTATATCATTCTTTCTATTTAACTTATCCAGAATTTGTGCCATTGAAGGTGTTCTGCACCAGTCTTCATTAAGTCTGCAAGTTTCTTCTCCATTTTATCTGAATAGTTACACTTAAAGTTAGCATCTTTAAGAGTTTCATGTAAATAGTCTTATGGTTAGGTCTCTTCCAGTTTCATTTCTCTTTTCTTCTTGGTTTGCAAGGAGTCACATTTCATAAATATTCATTCGATAACAGCCATCTCTCAGCTTCCAGACTGATTTTTCTTTTAATTTCACAGCTGTTTTTCACTGAATATTATATTTGTACTGTAGAGAGCTTACAGATTTGCACTGTTAAACACAGTCTTCCTGAATTATAAGTCCCCTCATTTGCTTAACTGTTTTAATGTTTTCCATTTATCTTTTAAAAATGATTGGATAAAAAGCACTCAGAACAAACATGACTTGAAACAAAGGCAACAAAATGGGGAAAAAAACTGTAATGCCATTTCTGCCTGTTTATACCTTCTTTCACAACGTTTAGTTTAGCATACTTCTGCGGCAGTGGAACTTCTGTATTCTTAATGTCACTCAGGTGTATAATTAGTGACACCCTGTTACAATAATATTCATACATCCCTGCTCCAGCTTTAGAAAGAAGTGCACTGATCTTACATTTTCCATGCTATGATGCAAAGCAAATAGATTTTTTCTTCTCTTTGTTAGCTGCATTATAATGAAGTAACATCATTTTAATCCACGTCTTTAGCCTTTAAAATATATTGCATAGCACAGTGTTATACTGTATGCATTACTTTCTACATAACTTGGGAGATAATCTTAAGGGTTACGTGGGCTAAACATAAAAATCAACACTACTGATCTAGTGTGCTCATATGATTAACAAAAGCTAAATGAGTACCTTCTGTAAGACAGGCATTCAGTAATGCGTTTGCTGCTCTGCAATTTAGTATAACATAGACATTATGTGGTGTAACATCTGTGTCCTTTCACAAGGTATTTAAAAAAACAAAAACAAAAAAAAAATGCTAAACAAAGTCTCTAATGGAAAAGATGCAGATAAGTAAAGATGTGCTTTCCAAATGTATTGGCTTGAATAACTCAACTCCTTTACTGTTTCGAAGTATGCTGGCTTGAATACAACCCCCCCCACCAACACACAGAATATACACCTAGAACAGGCACTCATAAATACAAATATCTTTTAAAGAGCATATGATCAGTACTTACTGGAGAGGCAGACACCTGCAAGATTTTTACTTAACCCTTTAGAACTCAGTGAATGGATGTATCAGTCATTCTTGCTGCCAAAAAGCAAAGCTATTAAGGAATTTTACATCTCAACAACTGCAACACTTTCAGCAACAGAGTAATGTTCAACGCAGTCAATCATATTTACAGAAACATAAAAAAGGGAAAAGTCCTCGAATGTTCTGTGGGCATGTGTGATTTGACAGGAAGGGGTGAACACTGCCTCTCTTCATATTTGAGGAGAAGCACAAAGGAGAAGATGATATCTTCCTATGCAATGATAGTGCAAATGTTCTCCTGCATGTACAAGTAAGGATAGTGGTAGCTATTAAAAATAACAAAAATGGACTCATAAGCCTAAATTCCTAAAAAGACAGCAGAAAACATCAGCATACTTGCTAACAGGCCATATGCACCATCTTTTGTTTTTCTTTTTCCAGTTTGCAATTTCTTGTGCCGACATGTTCTTTTGAGAAAGTTTATGAGATTCACATATATTGGAATCCTGCAGAAAAATGGCATCTTTAGAAAGGTTTATCTGGAGACAAAGATGGTCGCCATTCTGTAGACACTGTACATCTACAGCTCTCCAGATACTCGGAATAAAAATCAACCCTGAGATTATACTACAAGATTTTTTGTATTAATCGTTGGATATAACTATTCTACTACAATCAAACATTGCCTGAGAGGTAAAAGAACAGAAGGAAACTAATTAAATTCACAGGATTAGAGCTGATTGTCTGCCTGACTCTGAAAAGAGTATTAAACAAAGGATCTGTCTGACTTCTGTTTCACAATGTCAAAAGAGGAAAAATGCATGGAAACAACAACAACTAAAACCAAATTATCAGCACTGCAGTCACCAGAAAAAGATTCAACAATCAAAAGGCAGAAAACTGTAAAACAACAGGAACTTTTAAAAGCTGGAATGACAAATAAACCGGATCAACTGGCTAACATGGAAGACATCAAAACTGCTTTGTTGCCCATACAAGAAGCTTTAAAAGAACTTTCAAACCAGGTACTTTCTTTTGGTGCCACATGCAGTCAAATTCTTGAAAGGATAGATAAATCAGAAGCTAGAATATTCGAAAATGAGGACAGAATAACATTGCTTACAAAAAAAACAGATATTCATGACCTGGACATTCAATCTATGCAAAACAAGATTCTGGACTTGGAGGCAAGATCCAGAAGGAACAAAATAATTACTAGAGGAATTCCTGAAACTATTCAATATAATTATTTAATGTCTACCATTATACAAATACTGGAAACATTGTTCAAGGACTCTGATATGGCTAAGCAAATTGTTATAGAAAGAGCCCATAGAGCTCTCAGAGAAACCCAAGCCTCAAATATTCCTAGACCGGTTTATGTCAAAATTCTCAATTACTAGGATGTAAATAAAATAATTCTAACTGTTAAAATGAATGGAGGTTATGTTATGTGGCAAAATAATAGAGTTTCTATGGGACAGGATTTACCATTGCAAATAAGACAAGCCAGACAAGCATTAGCTCCATACTGCAAGCTCCTTATTGAAAAGAATATTAAATTCCAGATGAAATACCCTAACACATTAATTTTTACAGTTGATGGATCCAAATATTCCTGTTCTACAAAAAAAGAAGCAAAACTTACCTTTTTGAAGATTTTCAAATCCCTCCCAACTTTGGAAGCTTAACTGGAACATTCAGTCTGTTTACAACAAAGTGGATACTGGGATTCCATGCCTACTATACCTCGAGGCTCCAAAATCCTTTGTTTGTTCTTTCTTCTTCACCAGGCCCCTTGGTTAATAATTAACTAGTTTTTTTTTGCAGGTCCAGCTTGTTTACGAAGATTCCACGAACTTTTACTGCTTCTACGAACTGTGTTCCTTCGTGAGGCAACAGGAAGTCCTTTAGATGCTGCTGAGGGTCCGCTTTCGTTGTGGCACATCCGGAAGTCCGTCCGCGTAATGGTTCCCCCTTCGCGAATTCGAAGACAAGATTTCATGACCAGGAAGTAGATAGAGCTCTGTGGAAGAAGGGGAACCTACTGGGAACGTAAAACAAAGCTTCGTGGACTTTTAATGTATGTTTCAACTTTTATTTCTGTAAAAGGGAATGTGAATTCATTCAGGTAGGATTTAAACTGAATATTAATGTAGTGGTTAAAATGTGTCATTTAACTAATATGGTAGAAGTAACATAAAGTTATCATAGTTATTCTATTTTCCTAGGTAGTTTGCCTGAATGTGGATGTGCCAATAATATTGTACTGTACTGCAGTATTTATTCTCCTGCTTTTAGATTGTGTTTTAATACTGTAAATGTTTAGATACAAAGGGGTTTTAATGCTGGGATAGTTAGTAAATTAAAAGCACATAATATATCCTGGTATTCCTAGGAAAATGAAGGTTATTTTTCTGATGTGGTTCTGATTGTTTTGGGAACTGTGCTATTTAGATATTGTTTATATATTTAAATATAGTATCTGCTAAGCATAGTTAATGCTACTTGTACTCACCAATGCTGCTGTCATCACAATGTTAAATAAATTAGATTAGATAAACAATGTCGAATTTAATGCTTTAAATATAAATTAAACATATAGTGTATTATCTTGAAGTCAATAACATTACTGGTTAATATGAGTACTGTCATATATCTGTTTAGGTTAGATTTAAATAAGATAATTAGATATTCTAGGGTACTATAACCAAATTATAGAACTAATAATATATGTTAACTATTATAGAGGTAGAATAGTAATTTTGCATGTAAGGAATATCATTTGTGTTAACTAAATAATGTGTTCAAGAGCTGTAGATAGATACCAGTGTTTAGTAGGGAATGTTTTGGTTAGGTTTTGTAGAGTTAGATGTAGTTATTATAGGTTTTTTGCATGTTTTTAGTGTGTTATTTTGTAAGATAAAGAACAGATATTTAGTAATGATGTGTACCAATAGAAGTTTATACAGTGTAAAAAACCTATGTATGTCCTGGTCCAGGGGAATAGTGGATAGGCACTGGTTAGGACGTCAAGATTGCTTCCAGATATTATATACTGTGCTAATACATCTGAATCTAGTATCGTCTTTCAATTTTAAAATATACTTTAAAGTTTTAAAAATCTTAGTATGTGGATAATAGACTCATGGAATGTTAAAGGCTTCCAGAACTTGAAAAAAAGGAAATTATTTTTTCATTTACTCCTCCAGTCAAAAGCATGTTTTATTTTGTTACAAGAAACCCATTTGACTAACGATCAACGGACTGCCCTTAAAAATAAGAAATGGATCAGAGAGGTGATAGCTTCGGAAGGGACAACTAATAGTGCAGGGGTGGCGATTATTATTAAAAGTCAGTACCAAGAGAAAATCCTAGATTTTAAAATGGACAAAGAGGGAAGATGGTGTTATGTGATTCTTGTATCCAAACTTTACGATAAACCGGTGATACTTCTTAACATATATGCCCCATGTACCAATCAACAATTTTTCATAACATCACTTTATTTTATCCTGAATCAATATAATAATTACTATATAATAATAGGAGGTGACTGGAATACATACCAAGACCCTAAATTAGATAAATCAAGCTCCCATAGGTCCTTTAATAACCAAGCAGTGATAGCACTACAGGAATTTAAAACAGATTTTAAATTATATGATCCATTTAAATACAATAAGAATCAAATGAATGCAAATAACTTTACATTTTATTCAAGTTGTCATAAAATGTGGTCCAGGATTGACTTTTTTTTAATTTCAGATGCACTAATGTTTTTTGATCCCTATATATACATACAAGCTCGAAATTTGTCGGATCATTCTAGGATCACATTGACTTTCAATAAGGACACTAGTCATAAGATACGTTTTAGAGGTTATAATTGGACATTAAATCCATATCTATTGCATAAAGATGATGTAATAAAAGAAGCTCAGGAGTTCTTTAACCAATTACTAGCTAATCTTTCGGAACACCATCATCCGTCTGACACAGAATGGGCAACTACCAAAGCACAAATTAGAGGAATGTTTCTCCAAAAGGCTACTTATTACAAGAAATTACAAGTGAGAGACATACAAGAATTGGAAACTAAAATTAAATTACTGGATCAAGATCTAATTGGGAATTATAGTAAACAAACTGAAACGGAGTTATTAAAATGTCAGAAGGACCTTTTTTTACTACAAAACCGTAAATTATCATTTTATGAGCAGAAAATGCTGGTAAAATATGCCAATCACATACAGACCCCTTCAAAAGCACTAGCACGTATTATTAATCAATCGAAAATACCTTCTCAAATCTCTGAAATACACTTTAATAATAAAACATATACCAATACTGAAGATATCATGAAGGCATTTGAACTAATATTTTCACAAGTATATGGTGAGCAACAGGAAGTAAATATAAATAAGAGTAATAATGATTTTCTGCAGAAAATTATCTTTCCGAAGATTGATGATGAGCTTCATATGAACTTAGTTAAACCAATTTCTTCAGAGGAGATAACTGATGTAATTAAGAAGTTGAAGCCATATAAAGCTCCGGGACCGGATGGTTTGATCACAGAATTCTATAAAACTTTTAGTGATATATTGGGGAAAATACTTCCACAGGTATTTAATTATATAACTAACAATAAAATTACTGACCCGCACTTTAATGCTTCGAAAACTATTCTTATACCGAAAGAGAATACTGATTTACATAACCCGGATAATTATAGACCTATTTCACTTTTGAATATAGATATGAAAATTATGACATCGATTTTGGCTAATAGATTGAAGAAGGTAATTAACCTGATAATATCAGAAGAACAAGCCGGTTTTATAAATGGCAGACAAACTACAGATAATACGTCATCACTTCATACACTGATTTCTTATGCCACTCACAGGAACTTTAATGCATATGCACTCATAATTGACGCACAAAAAGCTTTTGATAGAGTGAACTTAGAATGTTTGTTTGATATTTTAGCATGTTTTAATATACCGCAAGAATTCATTTTAACTTTAAAAAAACTATATAACAATCCTTATACAAATCTAGTTATTAATAGGAATCTCTCAAAAAGAATTCAAATTAAGAATGGTACCCGCCAAGGATGTCCGTTATCTCCAATATTATTCAATTTATATTTAGAACCATTATTTCTACATATCAAACAAAATATTTATCACAATGCTCCAATAATTTATGGTACGAAGATTTCCATGGCTGCTTTTGCGGACGATTTGAATATTTACTGCACAACACCTGTTTCAGATATTAAGAAAATATTAAAAGCTGTGGAAGACTTTGCAAAAATATCTAATTACAAAATAAATAAAAAAAAAAACAAGGTATTCCCATTAAAGATGCATACACCCCCTTCTCGCTTTTACCATTGGTAGGGCAGGTAAAATCCGAAGAAAAAATAAAATATTTAGGGGTTGTTTCTTCAAAAGATAATAGAGACTTTTACGTAAATAATGTTAAGTTAATTTGGGAACAGATAGTCTCTGATTTAAAAAGATGTGATAATCTGAAATTACCAATAATGGCAAAGACCTCAATTATTAAAATGAACATACTTCCCAGAATACTATATATCTTTAGAGCTACTCAAGTTCAAATTTCCAGGAAATTCTTCAAACAACTTCATACAGAATTAGCTAGATTTGTATGGGAACCTAGAAAAGTTAGGATATCTTATGACAAACTGATGACTCCAAAAAATAGGGGTGGGTTGGAACTACCGAATTTTGAAACATATTATTTAATAATAAATGCTAATAGACTTCTAAGAGTAGTTAACTTTGATAGGATCAATTCGAAATGGGCTCCTAAGTGGTTGATTCTAAATCATAAACATGTTGCTGGTCTGGGTATTAATTGTAAGGCATTATCTTTTTTAAACAAAGATACCCTTAAAATGTACGCTTTGATGGAGCATATCAAAATATATATAATATCAGTACAAAGTCTGTTTAACTCACTAAATCTTTTACAATATATGATGATTTTTCAACCATTTCATAAAAACCTGAATTTGAAAATTGGTAATCAGTTGATAGACCTTAAGAAATTCCCACTTATAAGTAATTTAACCATAGTCGATTTATATCCCTTTCTAGGTATCTCAATACATAACATACTAAGAGAGATGGATCTCCCTAATTCGTATTTAATTATAATAAGACAGTTAAAGGACTTATCAATAAGCTATTTTAGTAACAGGAATTTCAAAATTAAAGAAGAAGATTTAAACATTTGCCTAAACTTATGGCAAACCTTAACACAGGAATGTAAATATATAACAGCGTCATATAGTTTGATGATAGAGGTGAAATACAATAACCAAATACTTTTATCGAAATACTGGAAGGAGAAATTGTTAACGATTGAAGATAGTAAAATAGTGAGAGCAATTAACTTAACCTTAAAATCAGTGTCCCTTCAAAAGTTATTATTTACTCAGTTGATGATATTTAATAATGCGTATTATACGCGTCTCACTTTACATAAATTTAACTCAAAAAATTCACCCAAATGCCCATATTGTATAGATCAAACGGCTGACCTTTTACACATGTTCTGGAGTTGTAAATGTATTTTTAAACTCTGGAATTCTTTGAAATTCCTACTACAAAAAATGGGATATCAACAGTCTACACTTTCTTGGGAGTTTATGATTCTGCATATTCCGCCAACTAATTTGGATAGATCCCAAAGGATCATACTCATAAATATTTTTTTGGTAATGAAGCTGTATATAGCTACAAATTGGTTGAATCCATCCCAGACTTCATGGGAAAATTTCAAGAGTGTAGCGATAAAAAACATATCTTAGCACACAGATTATTAATTAGTGATCATAAGAAAAGTGTAAATAATACAAAAATATGGGAGCAAATCTTTAACATTGTCTTAGCTTAAGGTTCCATTCCATTTTTCTCCGGGAAGTACAGACTAACTATGGAGTTGTCTATAGATAAGCCTTATATTGATACTAGATTTTTATTCTTTTTTTTTTTCTGTAATATCTATTTAGAAGTGTATAGTTATGTATAATGACTCTATGTAACTGTTGGAAGCATTCATGTATATATTGTAAATAGGTTGTAGTATTGTATTAACATTTAGAAAAAAAGAAAAATAAAGAATTATTATTGAAAAAAAAAAAAAAAGAGGTTTATCTGGACCAAAACAGTAGACCTCTGTAGGCAACTTGCCGTAACAACAGATATTGAAGTGTGGTCACTGTTCCACTTATGACTACAGAGATGTCTGTCACTGGTTGAGTCTGACACCTGAAAAAACTTAAGAGATGAACACACTTCCTCCTTGGCTGGGTTGGCATCACCTTACCTTGAATACCCCTTCATGTGGTACCTGGCTTATAGAGGTGACATCTAACCACACTATGTTTGGTTGGTTCTTTCTTGCACTTCCCACAGCAGAGATTATGAAAACAAAGGAGTGCTACAGGGATGCAGTCTAGGACATGGAGAATTCAAGCCCTCTTTAGGGCACATGAACAAGGAGAGAAGACGATTAAGGGTACAGCTCTGAAGGGGAAGGGTTATATGAGCACAAATGGAAGGCAGAAGACAGGACTACAACACTGGCCACACTTAAACACCTATATTTATGGGAAGTTGTCTATACAACTGTAACTATGTTCTTAATGTGGATCACTGCTGCAGTACTGCTAATGGAAGATTACCTAAATGCCTGTTTCCTGGTAGGGTGGTTTGTTCACTTCTCAGATGAGGACTGGAAAATGCTCTTCAGGAGAGCAGAAATTAATACAGCCCTCACCCTAAATATCACATCCAGTCTGTACTGCTTTGAAAAAGTGCAAGCCAAGGCCTGGATGACTATGTCTAGAATGTGCTGTGCACTAATCCCTTTGAGGGAGGCAGTGGTAGCTGCAGTGATCCTTGTGGAATGGAGCCTGATATTTCCCTGCAGGATCCTACAGTGTGTCTTGCAGCAATAGTTGATTACATGTGATAGCTATTTTGAAACAGTTTATCACTTCTAATCCTTGTTTGTGTTCTGCAAAAGGATACAAAATTACAGGATCCTTTCCCTCCTATTCTGGGAATGAGGGAAGGAAACTGTGAACTGAATTGCTTGACTCAGGGCTACTTCTGCAATAACTAAGAACCTGGTGTTCTGTCAGTCTCCTAGCAGAAAATATCTTATTTCCACTCTCACATTTCTCTTATTCTCTCCCCTTCACACAAGCCCAAATATAAACACTACAATATATTATTCAAATTCAGTTTTACCTTATTTGTTCATGCAAATACAAACTTATAATTCTCTCAACATACACTCCTACATTCCATATCCGTCTACAATTACCATATAGTCCCTCTACTTTTAATCATTTCTTTTCACTACAATAATGTTCATCTTTCTCTTTATACTGCTTCTGTCGCCCCCTCCCCCCACTCTCCCCACAGATGCACAACTCTGAACTATCCACTTCATTCACAACACACTCCCCCCATTCTTAATCATAAAACCACTGAAGTAAGAATACCCACTTGGTGGGACCTTCTGCTCTAAATGCATTTCTCCTCTATCCAAATTTTTGTACTTTAACCTGATTACATTATTCAGACATGCCAAGCCATTACAAGCCTGCCTCTCATTCAACAAGTTCATTATTGTCATTGTTGTCTGTGCTTTACTTCATGCTGGAGACAGAACTAAACCCAGTTCCCAGTCCAAGTATTCAGTAGCACTGCATCACACATCCAAACTCACTATCTATTGTCTACTGTAACATTTGCAGTCTCAACAAATGGGTACAACGTAAGGTCTGGACCTCACCCCTGAATAGTACAATACACTGGCATGACATTATCTAAGGCACTAGACCAAACCCACACATTGTGAAAATCACCACAACAGATAAATTGTTAACGAGTATATCTGATAAATTGCAAGAGGGGCAAATACATTATTCTTTTAGTAGCCACCTCCCTTTTTATTACCAGCTGATCCCTTAAGGAGCACAAAATCTTCCCCCGACACCAAACACACCAGTCAAATTTCAGAGTCCTCCTCTAATAACCTTCTGTCTAAATTACAATTTACAGATTTGATCATATTATACAATTGTAATGCTGCTACTTCAGCATAATCTTCCCTCTATAATCTACATTCTCCCATACAAGCTAGACTGTTTCTTTTCAGAAAAATCAGATATTGAGGGCAAAACACTCCATGGCTAACTTCAGAACTAAATCAACTTTTAAAATGTAGAGACCAAGCTTGAAAAACCTAGAAAAATGACCCATCCAATACAAATTACCATAACTAATACCTTACTTTGCACAAGCAGGCTAGAGTTGAAAATAATTTGCATAAAGCCACATATTTTTGGGAACTATAAGCATCTACTTTTAGGCAATCCAAACACTTGGTATACAATCAAGACCCTTTACAATAATAAAGCTTTTACTACATTACCTTCACATTCTACTATTGATGAAGGCATATTAAACAGTACAATGAACAATATTGCCTTCCCTCCCTCAGCTACTTATAGCCTTTTCCAGAATCTCTCCTCTTCAAACCCCCTCTACTTATCCTAGAAATTGTTTGAATGCAAACAAAAAAAAATGTTTAACATCAGGATCTAGGCATACAACATCAGGGGGATATATTTCCATACGAACAAGAAACCTGATTAAGGTGAGAGACAAAAAATATAAGAAATGGAACAGCGGTCAAACTACAACTTTGAAAACTGAAATAAACAAGTTGGACAAACAGATTACACATAGTGTGAGACAAGATCAAGAAAAATTTGAAGAAAATTTATATAAAGATATTGAGCATAACAGGAAACCTTTTTTATAGATATACAAGATGTAGAAGGAGTAAAGACATACAAACTGATAAACTGCGTGCAGATTCTAAAATTAATTCTCAGACACAACAGATTATAGATATATTTACAAAACCTTATGAAAAACAGTTTGGCTCCACAAAAGGGCTGATAAATTGTCCTAGTAACATCCAGATAACCTCAGATACTGGAATCAAATTTATATTAAAAAAGAACTGCGCAAACTGGATCCAAACAAAGCACAGGGAGGAGACGGAATTATTAACAATGACATGAGAACACTTCAGCAAGAACTTACGGTAGCATCATATCTATTATTCACTAGGTCATATAAATATGGGGAGATTCCTCAAGATTGGAGACATGCTCTTATTAAACCTGTCTTTAAGAGAAAGGGGAGTAGGACAAACCTAGAGTTGTATAGACCCTTAAGTCTACTCTCATGTTGTGGAAAAATAATGGAGAAGGTAATATTGGATATGTTATTTTCAGAACTGGAGAGTTTGGGACTTCAAACCATATATCAGCATGCATATGTTGAAATTAAATCTATTACCACCTGTAACATGATGTTCTATAACAATATAATACCAGCTATGAATGAAAAATTGTGCTGTGGTGTAATTTATATAGATTTAACTTCAGCATTTGACAGGGACATACACAAAATACTGATTAATAAATTAGAACAACTAGGTATTGGTGTAATCCTGATAAGATGGATGGCTGCATGGCTTATAAACAGGACATGGCAAGTATCATACAGCAACTGCACAGGTGAAATTCTTTGCAACAGTCAGTGTGTTCCACAGGGTTCTGTCGTAAGCCCGTACTTGTTTAGATTACATCTTTCAGATCTAACTTTTTCATCTGACGTGTTCTACAGTATATATGCAGATGACCTGAAATTGGATAAACTGATTACATGCGTTACAGATAAAGCATGCCTACAAAATAACTTGAATAAATTGACCATTTGGGCACAGGAGAATGTAATGCTGACAAATACATCAAAAACTAAGTATATGAGATTTGGGAGACAAACTGAAAGGTGAATATTTAATACAACACACAGTGATTGAAACCTAGACTCATTTAAGGATCTGGGTATATGGGTAGATCCAGCTATGCATCTTTCTAATCATATCAACCAATTGGTCAATGACAGTTATAGAACTATAGGTTGTATAAAAAGATTTATAAAGTCTAGGAAATCAAAAATGATGGCATCATTGTTTATTTACATTAGACCCAAACTTGAATATGGAATAGCAATATGGAAACCATGTAATAAAGCAAGCATGAGTAAACTGAAAGAGTACAGCAGAAATACACCAAAGGCATCCAAGGATGTAAAAATTTAAGTTATTATGACAAACAAATATCTGAACTTGTACACTCTCTCTTACAGATAACTAAGAGGAGATCTTATTCAGGTATATATGGCATTTAGAGACAACTACCTCTGCGAATGTTTGGGGTTATCAAAAAGTACAGCAGAATAATCAGACAACCTATGTAGAAGTTTCTACAGAAATGAGAAGTGTACTAATTGGTTCTCTGACAGACTAGCTGATGCATGGAACAGACTACCAAGTTACATTAAAGCAAGTAATAGTTTTAATATTTTTAAGAATAGCTTGGACACTTATGGGAACAAGTGTTTTTGGTATATTGGCAGCTGGGAACATGTGTTTTGGTATATTGATAAGCTAGAGGGGCATTAATGCCCGTGCTTGAAATATTTGTATGTATGTATGCAGGTATCCTTCACTAGCACTTAGAATACCCTCCCTTCTACCATCAAGGAATACCAAAAATCCAGGTAAAAGATCTTCTTGACAAGACTGAATATAACTATAACCCCCAATTTCAAACTGTACCCCCCAAAATATTCAGGATAGGCAGTTCATTCCTTTGTGCTCCAATCACCATAATTTTTAACTTCCCTTTCACTTCTGGATCTATTCTGCACAGCTTTAAACACACTCATCATCCCACTTCCTAAAGTAACCAATTCCACTGCTGCATCTGATTTTAGACCTACTGCAAACTTATGCCCATCTCACCACAGTATTAGAAAAATGTTCTGTCATCAAATCTTGGAAAACAATACTAAATAGAATATACTCACCAACAAGCAACATGGCTTCAGGCCAAAATACAGAGGAAGTAATGCACTTCTTAAATTCACCGGTTAAATTTATACCAGTATAGATAATGGTGCTGTGACATCCAATAATATCCACTGCACTGCCACCATATAATGTGACATCCGCTACTATCCTGGGTCAGTAACTAAGGAGCTTCAATCCTCACTACTGACTTCAGTGTGAGACTGTCACTTAAAACAGGAGTAATATTCCACAATTTTCCCCTAACAGCACAATGGGAACATGCTTTATAATCTGGGACTGGACTGTATACTTCTGTCCACCCTTAACGGAACTTCCTATTACACACTCCAGAGCAATGTGTCCCAGTTTAAGACCTCTGATACACTCACACTTAAATAAACTAAATCTCACACATCCAAACACTTCTGGGAAAGGCTCACACAGATTTCCAACTGTGTCCCTTCCCCAAAATAATATGGTAACACACTACCACCAGAGTCTTCATGCCCTTTTAAAGGGGTGTCCAATTATGAAAATTAGATATTAAAACAAATGGTAGCAAATGACCTAAGTAGGCAAGCTTTCGGAGAAGCTTGGGAAGTTATCAAGGCAAGTATAATAATCACTCTCAAATCACTAAAGAAAGCATTGATTTACCAACCACAATGTAAGTTATTACAAATATTTAATATTGAGCAAAATGAGTCAAAAAATATAAAACAGTAATTTCCAATAAACAAACAGAGCTCAAGCACCAGGAAAATGAAATCAATACTGTAGGATAGAAATCCAACATTCAGAAAAACTCTGATTAGTTATAATTTCCTACCTGACTACAGAACACTGTCCCTGCTCTAAACTAAATTACTACAACTGAGCAAAGGGAAGCTTACAGTTCTTGGTGAGTCCTTTTTGGGTATCTACTGCACAGTACATCTGTAAACAACTCACAACTGGCTGTTAACAGACAACTGTAACTGACAAAAGCTGTCTTCAGCAGGCTCTTTTATAGACTCAACCAAAAAAAAAACAAAGTCCACACGTCCAAATGGCTAAAATAAAAATGTTTTAATGTGTAAGCGTTTTTGTCCTGTACAAGATCCACTCAGAACTGCATCTGACTTAAAGAAAACAGCACATTTAACACTCCTTTTTAAATAGAACTTTTGAATCAATCACCTAATCATTAATTATCCAATCAAACACTTGTTAAAAACAACACCCTCACTTTAATCCAATCACAGGGTAGTTAAAAACAATGCCCTCATTTGATTGGTCAACTACAAAAAATCACATCCTAAAAAATAAAAAATGAACACTTGAGCATGTCAAAAAAAAAAAACAATATGGGAATATTACAAACTCATCAAACTGATTTTTTAACATTCTTTAACTTGCTTTTCTTTAAAAATAATTTCAAATTCACACTGTCATTAAGACCCAGCACAGAATCTGCTCTCAGCCGAATCTACCAGAGGGTTTTGAAGCACTCTAACAAGTTTTCAACATCACCACAGAAATCAGCAGTGACCACACTATCAAGTACATGAAATGTGAATTTCTTAAAATCTTTACATACCACACTATGTTTCGCTAATAAGTTGTTGATGTCTCTAACACGAATAGCCCTCAAATGTTTGTATATTCTTCTTTTCAGTTGATGGTTCATTTTACCCAGGTAAAATGCTATGCAGGATTCACAAGTCACAATATAAACAATTTATATGTTTACATTGTGACTTGTGAATCCTGTGTTGCATTTTACATGGGTAAAATAGCCCTCAAATGTTCACATATTTTTCTTTTCAGTTAACGGCTCATTTTACCGACATAAAACAATACACAGGACTCACAATTGGCAATATAAGCAATGTATATGTTTATATTGCGACTTGTGAATCTTGCATAGCATTTTACATGGGTAAAATGAGCCATCAACTGAAAAGAAGAATATACGAACATTTGACGGCTATTCGTGTTAGAGACATCAACAACTCATTAGCGAAAAATAGTGTGGTATGTAAAGATTTTAAGAAATTCACATTTCATGTACTTGATAGTGTGCTCAATGCTGATTTCTGTGGTGATGTTGAAAACTTGTTAGAATGCTGAGAAACACTTTGGCAAATTCAGCTGAGAGCAGATCATGTGCCAGGTCTTAATGACAATATGAATTTGAAATGCTTTTTAAAGAAAAGCAAGTTAAAGAACGTTAAAAAGTCAGTTTGATGCATTTGTAATGTTCCTGTATTGTTTTTTAACATGTTCAATTGTTAAATTTTTTATTTATTTTTTTAGTACATGATTTTTTGTAGTTAACCAATCAAAATGAGGGCATTGTTTTTAACGAGCCTGTGATTGGATTAAAGTGAGGGTGTTGTTTTTTAACAAGTGTTCGATTGGATAATTAAAGATCAGGTGACTGATTCAAAAGTTATATTTAAAAGGAGTGTAAAATATACTGTTTTTTTTAAAGTCTGCTGAAGTTCTCAGTGGATTTTGCACAGAACAAAAGTGCCTGTACATTAAAACATTTTTATTTCAGCCGTTTGGACGTGTGGCTTTTGTTTTCTGTTTTTTTTTTTTTTTTTCTTTTCAATTTGGTTCACTTCGCTAGTTCATTTGGTCTTTTATAGATTAGCTTAACTGTCACAACTATTCCAATTGCAATTTTCATTTCATATTCTGAAAATCAACCAACAGTTGTTTACTAAAGTTCCCTCCTGCCTTTCAGCCTCTAACACACAGCAAATGTCAACATTCTAATATCATCTGCAGATCAGCTGAATTTGAGACAGTTTGCCTTTAGAATCTTTCTTCACAAACATGCATAGTTAGAAATGTAAAATGACGCTGTTCAAGTCTTTAAAACATTCTGTACAAGCAGATTATAAATCAACATATAAGAATTTATTTACAATATAATAGCTAGTCATGCTGGCATATAATACACAAGTTAATCTAAGTTATTTACAAAACTTCAGCCAGGCATGCTACTACAGATGACAGTTTCTAATTTCTTCACAGGTGTCATAACTGGAGCAACTTTCTTGGAAATGAAGAGTGCCACTGAAACAGTTGACCAGGTGCTGCTACTGTATAAACTAGCTCCCATACAGTTCTCCCAACAAAGTTACTACCTGCTTCAAAAATTCTCTCTGTCTGACAGTATCTGACAGAAAATTTCTTGTAGTAGGATCTAATATACACTCTAGAAATGCTCACTCTGGAGTTCTGCAGGGATCTGTCTTGGGACTTCTGATAATTTTCTTTATCAATGACTTTACCATGGTATCTACCAAGGGTAAACTGCATACTACATGTAGATGATATAGTCTTTACAAAAACATGGAAAGACACCAAGTATATTGTTACCGAGTTCCAAACTGCCTTCTCATTTTTATGGTTCTGGTTATCTCCCAACAAATTAATAATCAAAACTTCAAAAATCAATGTTAAGATGTTTGGATCTCCAAGGTGTTTTAGAAATACTACAAACTTGATCAACATTGACTCTTCAGGCACTCCTCTTGAGACAACCACATGCCAGAATTATTTGGGTCTCACTTTTACTTCTCACACTGAAATCGTCACCAATAAAATCTTATCACAACTCAAAGTCTGCTATTAAATCTCAAACATTCTAACTCCAGAAGCAATAAGTGCAAATATTACTGGCATGCTTCTACTTAGACTGGAATATACCCTCCCAATTATTGCCCTTTCCCCCTTTTCTCATAATACCTCCCTAATACAGACTACTGAGAACAAAATTCCAAGAATTCCCATGCAGAACACCATTGCATTACCACTTCCAAGCGCAATTGGTTCTCAGTTTAAACTAGGGCTGTGTTTTTGTTTAATTCACTTACATATATGCTACTCAATAACAACTATTGTCCTTCTCTAAAAACTACTTTTTCAAAAACAGCAAAATGACCCTTTAAGGACTGTGATCAGAGTCAACTAACCAGGTCTCCCTTTATGTTACAAAGTACAGAACTCACTCTATCTAAAATTGCCCCATCACTCTGGAACAATATTGTGGAAGACAAAGAATACCAACAATCTCATTAATTTCAAAGAGGTACCGAAAGTGCACCTTAAAGGAAAGGAGCAAATGTTCATGCTTCAGGGAACCAGGGTAATAACCAAAAAAAGTGGCTTCATCAGGCTTCTATGCTCAAAACTGTAAATGTTCGTCCTTATTTGCTTCACATCATAAATTACTGGAAATTGCACATCTGCAAAAATTATATAGCTCTTGTTACTTTGCAGCAGCTCTGATCAAACATAATCTGTTTGACCTGTTGCATCAAAATTTCTCATATTTGCTACAGCTGTATTATTCCTGTGTTTTTCTGTGTATGTCTGTTTATCCTTGAATAACTGATCATTCACTTTGTAATTATATCTGACTGTACATTGTATTTGCCTTTGGCCTGGGTAGTGACTGAAAAGGGTCCTTGAACCTGTTCAGTTAACCGGTTAAACTGAAATAAAATAAAATGAATAAAAGAAGTGATGCAATGAGGAAGGCAGTTTTATTTCTGAAATTTTAGAGGTGGTGATGCAACTTGTTGAAATGACTTTAAGGTCAAGTTTTTCCAGCACAAGGTTCAGGTCTCTAGCTGAGGTTACTTTCCTTCTGGGCAACTTTGTTTGTTTACTACCACATAACTGTGGTGCTGTATGCTCAGACATTCAAGATTCCAGGTTTCCAAGACTGTCTTGGAAGCTTTGAGACACTGAATGACAGCCATCATCTCAGTTATGCTTACATGCAATTTTGTCTCCCTGGGAGTCTTCACTTTAAGATCTAAGGTGTATGGACCCCATGCCATATCCGAGGCATCCGTGGATAAGGTCTAGTTTGGGGTATATTGCTTGAAGGTCAAGTCCACATTCTTTTGCACTTGTATCTGCCATTTTAGTTCCTGTGCACAAGGCAGGACATGGATATTATATTCCAAAGACTGAGACTGATACAGTTAAACCGTTAAAGCTTTGTCATACACACTCTGGTAAGGAGTACCATTAGCATATTAGATGCCATGTAGCTCAGAAAAGCTTTTAAACTTTTTGCCCATTATAAGTGATATCCTTACCAAACAAAACACAGGAATTTGGTGCTAGGAGTGCGAACACCAACAAAAGAAAGAGGTGCAGGAAAACCCAGCAGCACAATGAACTTCCATGAACAAATAACCAACTTTATTATAAAATAAAAAAGAAGAGCATAAAATGCATTAACTGTTATGACTGCATTTTTCGTCCCTATAAACTGGGACTTCCTCAGATCATACCACAAATTCCATAACTCCCTACTTATAAAGTATACCCAATAGAACATTAATTAAAACAATTATATACATTTTCTTATTTTAGTATCAGATTTTTATGGTAACAGTTACACCTAGATAACAGTTTTCTATGATGACTTTTAAGAAGACATTTACACCTTTAAATCTTAGTAAGAACATTTTTTAGAAAGTGGTTATTGAATAATTGTTTTAATTAATCTTCTACTGGGTATACTTTATATGTAGGGAGTTATGGGATTTGGGGTAGGATCTGAGGAAGTTCCAGTTGGGATGAAAAATGCGGTGATAACAGTTAATGTGTTTTATGCTCTTCTGTTTTTATTTTATAATAAAGTTGGTGATTTGTTCGTGGAAGTTCATTGTGTTGCTGGACTTTTCCTGCACCTCTACGGTGCTTTATTTGTTTCATAAGTGATATGCCTATAATATCCTGAAAGAAGGAAGTTAGAAACAACACATTTTCTTTGTGGTAGACAGGCTTTAGTTGAACTGGTGTCTGGAAAGGCAAATTATCTGGATGGGCATAAATGTGACTTCTGCTCATTCAGGGAAAAGCCTAGTATGTTGAAGCAATCTAGAGTGTAATCTACTGCCCTCTACATCTCTTGCAGACCTTGCAGATCAATCAGACACTTGCCTAGGTAAGTGTAGATATGAATGCCATTGGTCCTACATTGTGCTATAACTGGTGCCAGACTTTTTTTTAACTCAAGAGTGCGGTAGCCAAAAGAATGGCAAGGAGTAAAACTGATAATGGTTAGCCCCCATCACCACAAGCCTCAGAAATAACCTGTACCCTTTGAATGTTTGTGTTTTTTGAAAATAAAATTGTACAGTACCAAAACAGCTGTAATCCTGAGGGAGGCCAACAGGGCCTGTAAGATTAAAATTTTGAATTATAGAATTTAAGAATCTGTTAAGTTTTGATAAGTCCAAAATGGGTCATCACGATCCGTCTTATCTTGGGACAATAAACAGCTCGTGAAAAACCCCTCTAATTTCAGCCAGTGAGAACAGGTGCTATGGGGGTACTTGTACTAGTATTTCACAAGTACTATAGGTCCTTGTACTAACATTTATGCTAATAAAGGGACAACTAAGTGGTCCTGGTCTTTTGGAAGACACAAGTCATTTATTTCCTGGTTTGAAAATAAAATGAAGTCTGTACTCACTGGAGACAATATCTAAGACCCACTGGTCTGTAATTATGTTTGATTGATTCTGGTAAAAGAATGGCAACCAACCACTTATCCTGGAGCAATGTAGGGGGTTGGAAAATGGGTCAGGGTGGGGTTTTGAAGAAGAAGCTAGTGCTGTGAGAGCTGCTCCTTGCTGGGGACTCAGCCATGAGGAACCCTCAATATCCCTCTACCCGTCTAATGCCATTTTGTCTTGTGTGTTGCTTTCTTACCTTTTAGCTTCTTGCTCTTATCATGCCTCAGACAACAAGGTCCTTGCTAAAAGGGGTCATTTCTGTCATACCTGGAGGCAGGTAGGTGAAAGATGTTTGACTGATCCCATACTCTCAGCATAGAAATAGGATGCTACAAAATTATATAATAATGTAATACATTTTGAAAGTGAAGACATGACTTGCATTTTCATTTTATTCACAAAATACCAAAAAACAAGTAATTTAATCTGTCACACATGGACTGCCTTTACAAAATAAATCTTTTATGAAATGGTACTTCACAAACACATACATGCACAATCCATAACAACCCAGACTGACTATACACTAACTTCTGGCTTAGTACCCTTCTGATGTTTGACTATGATCAAATGAAATTTCAGCAGAAGTAATGTATTCCAGATCGTTTGCACTCTTACTCTTTCTTTCATGCAGAAAACAAGACATATACAAAGACTCACAGTGACCCTGACAAGCCAGATGATCAAACATTTAACTTTGAAAAAATTAAATCACAATGACAATCACTTAACTTTTTTCAAGTGACTGTAGCGATCAGTTGCTTTCACACTCAGAACACTTAAATCCCCCCCTCCCCCTAAAAAAATATATAGCCACTTTCTGAATGTGTACACTTCTGAGATTTGCCTGTGGTCATCTGAAATAAATTCTGCTCACAGTAATATATTTCAACTTCTTTTTCATGTTACACATATTGCCCCTGAAAACCAGCCATTCAAAAGAAGCAAAGGGAATGCAGTGATCAGGTACTTTTAACACAAATACTATGTTCCTACTCCTACAAATCACCACTGTCAGACAGGACACACTTCTGATGTTTGACTAATCAAGTGAAAGAAATTCTGGCCACATTAACCTATTTCATCTTGTTCAACATTATCTAAAACAGACACATACACACAATGCCCATGACAAGCCAGGCAATTAATCTTTTAGTTCTGATCAATGAATGTAGAGATCAGCTGATCTCACACAAACCATCTCCCCCCATCCCTCCAAAAGTTATATCACTATAAGTGGATACACATGCAATGTCAGACTATGATCAAGTGAAACAAATTATGCCCAAAGTGACACATACAAACTTCCCTTAACACTCTAGTCACGCTATTGTTTAACAGTAATCAACTACCTCCAAAGATTAGCTGCTTTTTACATACATATCGCCCCCCCCCCCCAAGAATAACCACTTTGTGACTCCATACACCACTGAAGTCTGAATGTGATCAAATGAAAAAAAATAATGGACACATTAGTGCACTTTAACTTGTCCTTCTCTCTGTCTGTCACACACACACGCACGTGCACGCACACACACACACGCACATAATTTTTTACTTTCAGCTCTCAAATGTAATATAACATCAATGTTTCCTTGCAAAAAGCTGCTGCATCCTTTCAGGAAGTAAAGGAACAAGCATGATATGTGCAGCAAGATGATTAAATAACCAGTAAAGAGTTGAAAGATTGAAAGAAGTGTGTTGACTAGAGTCTACTAAAAGGAATACCAGTTGTACAAATAAGCAAATATTTTACTCAAATGATTAAGTGCTTTCATCCTTTGTATTTGCAAAGGACTTCATCAGAACCATTTAAAAATAGTGTCCCATTTAAATAACATTATACAAATCATATGCTCACGCTGCTTATAGCCTTAAAGAAACAATGGACAAATACAGTGCTACAGTAAAAAAAAAAAAAAAAACAACCATCAATGACGCAAAGACACTATATTATGTACCCATAACAAGAAAATACTTATTATGAAATTAAAATTTTAAATTTTTATAAAAGTTTTCTAAGTTTAAAATTTTATCCAAAATGGTCAAGTTTATTAGATCTAAGGATAAGCACACTAAATATGATCAGTATGCCATACAAGTGTGTTTAAAAATGAAAATAAAATATTGTATTAAATACAAGCGATTATTTATTTGCCATCACTAATATAACTAAGCTGACTTTATTATAAATATCTAGAATTTATTAAAACCTAGTGAAAGAATGAATAAGTAAATAAATAGTTTAATACTAAAATGGATGTACAATTCTTTAGATAGATAAATAAATACATATATATAAAACAATACTTGTATAATGCCACTGAACCCATTTAAATGACGCCTCTGGAATACAAGCACAGGTGAGCACAACATTCAGTTTGTAGCCTCATTAAAGTCGAAATAAGGGTACTATAACCTTAGCAGTCACCTATTAACAAGGATCTGCTATCCTGCTTTAAGATGTTTAATTGTGTACTGCACCACTGGCATCATGGGAGTTATGACCAACTGTGTGTTGGGGCTGGGTATTATGGTCCATATCTAGCAGAAAGGTGCACTTTGGATGACAAGATTTCTTCCCACGTGCTTACTTTACTTTTTTTCTTCTCTCTTTTTTTTTCTTTTCCTTTTCAGAGAATGGAGAGACCAGATTGTCAACTGATTCATGTTTCTTCGTTTCTATGGGCTTGTTAGTCAAAGGTATACTAAGAAGTGTGTTATTATCTAAGCTGTCTTTATTTACAATACCAACAAGAGTGAATTCTTTTGGGAGAGTCACATATGTTGGCATCATCTGGCAATTCACACAAAGAAGTAAAGCTCTGAGCTATTAATGAGCTGTTTCCTGTGCCCAAGTTACAGTTTTTTTTCCACCGTTATTTGCCTACTGAGCAAGTCACTGGGCTGCCCTTAAAAAGGGGCAATTGTGTCCAGTGAGCTTAACCATTTAACAAATAGGTAAAAAAAAAAAAAAAATAAGAAAATGAAACACCAGCAAGGTCTATTTAAACTTGAACTCCAAATCCTGTAAAACTTTTGCTTCATCTTGCAACCTCCTATGATTTAACTGAATTAAATAACTACATTTATTACTACATGCTGTTAGCAGCAGCATCTCAGATGAGTTGGTGTACATATTACAAATCGGACACTGATGGGTGACACCTTTAAATATGAGGTCAACCAGACAAAACCTTCCAAGTTTTCCATATTGTATGTGATACAAGTGTTATACCTCTGCAGGACTGGTGCCAAAATACTCACTAGCACAACACCCTTCTTTTTCCATATATTTCATGGAAAAAAAGGGAAAATAATAAACAATAAGAAAATAAATGCCTTACACAATGCATATGGTTTTAGTATGGTGGAACTTCCATACTAGTTTGTGAATGAACAATCTAGAAAGTGAATGGTTTGCTGATTATCTATAAATTCAACTGACCGTGTTAAACCTGTTGTCTGTTTGACTTTTGATCGTGGAAATTCATCCAGTAAGCAGTATGTAACTTACTTAGTCAAATAGTTGGCAAACAGCTCTACACATTACAATAAGAGTTCTAGTTATTCAAATTCTGCTACAGTGATTACTAGTGAAACTGAAATAATAACAACTACAGTGTGACAGTGTTTGGTAGTTTAACCAAACATTAGGTGAAGAAATCTGTGGTCAAGCTTCTCGTCTACTTACGCTTAGTTGAAGCCTACCTGAAAATTCCCTTTTTTGGTATTAAAATTTGCTCAATTTAATTCATTCAGCGGTTATGAGTTAAGACAGCTTGGACAGACCTCATTTCTTTTTAAAGTTTTATTACATAAGTATTTTTGTAATAAAAAAAGACTTCATCAGATCTTTAAATTCACTGCAAACTATTCAAATGAAGGTGGAAACTTTAACCTATCTAGTCTCTGCTCCTCATTTTAAGATCAGATCTCAGTCCACCAACTCATTTAAATGCACATGATAAACTAGAATAAAAGATTGATATTGCACTCTGATAAGAAAGCCCACTGCCCCCAGATCCATGGATGTATTAATTAAACATATAAAAAGAGATAATTTTTTTTTATTCCATCACCTAAAAGAATTTAAACATCTGATGAAGTTATTTTTATCATGAAAGCATTTATCCAATACAACTTTTAAAAGAAACAAGAGGTCCAAGCGATTTTAATTCAGAACTGCTGTATGAATTAAACTGAGAAAATTTTGAAACCACAAAAAGCTCCAACTAGGTTTAAGAGCCTCACCTAATGTTAGGTTAATTTAATTTGTTCATCCTGATTAACTAACAGCAGGCTCCTGGGGAATTTCCTCTAAAGTGGGTTCCATGGACAATAGCTGTTACTTCAACTGATGATCAAGTACAAAAGAACATGCCAAAATATAGGGCCAGATTCCGAAAGACTTCCACTCAATGTCACTCCATTTTGAGCCTGCCCTGATTTTGAAAGACTTGTTCTCAGTGGAAGTGACTTACTTTAGTGTAAGGCTGATCTGTAAAACAAGCTTACACTGGGGGTCAGACTCCAAAAGACGGTCTTGGTGTAAAAATAACTTGCTCCAGATATTCACCCCACAGGACAAATGGACTGCAGGATTCTTACCCGGGGGGAATGACAGGGTAATTAGTATCAATGTGACGTACAGGTTTGGGGTCAATGGGGGGTATCAGAATAAGAAGAAAAAAATGAAAACCTTGAATCTAAATAATGAAAAAAGCAATACTCTGCAACAACACTTATTTGCCTTCAAAAGGAGTGGCACCTATGTCCCTCATGCTACTCACATCAATATATGTCAGCTTGTTTCATGCATTCAGTATACACACAAACATACTCACATTTGCACTCAGTATTCCTGACATGCCAAATAAAGTCATTCAAATGTAATCAATTGACTGTAGTGATCAGTTGATGTCCTTCTCTTCTCATGTTGCAGGATTCATAAGTGTAGCGAGGTTGCTGTCTGCAGCACTGGACATCCGACCAGTATACCAAAGTCTTAGGATCAGGAATACGTGCGACGCTGCATGTGAGAGCCATAAACTGACATTGGCTTCAGCTATAAAAGTGACGTCTACACGTACCCACTTCAGAACTCTTCTGCCACAGTGACCTACGGACCTCTGATCGTCAGCTCCGGGATTCAGTTTGCTTATTTGTTTTGGTGTCCGATACAGATAAGTACCCTTTGGGGTTTTTTGTTACCTTTCTTATAGCTTTTCAAACATGCATGTCAGCTAGGAAGGGGAAGTGTGCTTGTGGAAGACAAAGTTCACATAAGGGCATGCATGATAAGTGCTTACTCTGTTTAGGTGAAGGCCACAACCATACCAAAAATGCTACACAGCCATCTGGCTGCCTCAAAACTTTACTTATAAAACCAGAGACTCTGGCATCTAGTGTTAGGCATGGAGGGTGAGGTAGGTGCCTCCGATGAGCTGCCTTGGAAGAAGACCAAGAAAGTTAGGCCTGATGCCCATGCTGCACCTCAGGAGTCCGCTGAGACTCTCGAGGCAGATGTTAGCCCAGGGTCTCATTGGATGTCCGTTTCACTGCTAGAACCGGGAACCATGGTGGAAGCCGGTTCGGTGGATCCGTTGAGGTTGATCAGCCATCAGCTCCTGATGGTGAAGGGGAACCATGACTTGTGGTGTTGGAGGGGACTATTTCCTCCTTTCCATCCTCCCAGGTGTCGGCTTCTAAACCAATGCATTCTTCTACTCCTCTAAAGAGGAAACAGAAATTAAAACATAGAGAATGAACCAGCTCCGGGATGGGAAGCCTTTTCCCAAAATCTTTTCACAGCCTTCCAGGCCCTCCAGTCTCAGGTGCCACAACCGGCCCCTACAGCTGTGCAGGCTTTGGAGGATTCAGAAGAAGAACTCTCTTCCTCTGATGAATCACTTATTTATTGTTCTCAGATTGAATCCCCCAAGGACTTCACTACCGCTGAGGAGGAGGACATTATTAGTCCTGAATCTCCATGGGAAGAATTCTCCTTTGGGGACACCGTTTCTCTTATGAGAGAACATTTCAAATGGCAGGCCTCAGATGTTTTAGAAACTAAAATGAAATACTTTGAATTACTGCAGACGGACCAGCCCTCCCCATCTGCAGTCCCTCCCCTGCTCCCAGCCTTTCATGATGCCTTTCTGGGTGCACCCTAGGCCCCTGATTCTCAGCCCCCAGCTTTCAAACACCCAGATAGGTTTTAATAAGTTCCTCAGGATACACAAGTCTTGTTCAAGAACCCCCCTGCAGACCCTGCTGTTATAGCAGTGTCAGCAGATAAATCATCCGGACAGCTGCCTTCTACCTCTCTGTTTCCCACAGACAAGAACAGCAAATTTATGGATAGGCTAGGGAAGAAAATCTATACTTCTTCCTCTCAGCCATCAGAGCCCTAAATTATCAAACACACATGGCTAGATTTCTTTTAGATACCCAAATTATCAAACACACATGGCTAAGTTTGTTTTACATACCCTATCAAAAGCCTCTGCACTTATACCAGATGTGCCAGACACTTCTGCTAAGTGACAACTCTCCACTGTGGTCTCTACTGCCTCTCAGGTGACAATGCACTCCATCAAGTGCAGTTATGATGCGGTAGAGGCATCTCCCAAATCTGCAGCCTTAGGTTCTATCCTGAGAAGATATTCCTGGGGTGAGGCTCCAGCCCCTTCCCATGGATGTCCAATTAAAATTGATGGATGCACCACTTGATAATAAAGCTATTTTTGGTGCAGCTTCTGCAGAGCTCCTTAAATCCCTACAGGAAAAGGGCAAGGAGTTACAAAATTTAAAACATCTGCCAGTCTCCCTTATTCCTAGGTACCATAGGAGCTATCCTCAAAGGACCACCTTTGTTAGGAGACAGTCATCTCAGTCTACTACCCCACAGGCTAAGGGACTGAGACAATCTAGGAAACATTCCACTCCCAGACCATCTTCTTCTTCTTCCACTCCCTTTTGGGGGCAGCCTGACCTTGACAGTGTCCCTCCACTGTGACTCAAACCCATTACCAACCTTCACTCCCCTGTCCCTCCGCCTCACCCTTTCCCTACCCTCCTGGCAGAAAACTGCATCAGAGGCTTGGGTTCTCTCCATCATTCAAAAAGGATACTTTATGACTTGGTTGACACTTCCTCATTTTCAGGGGATACCCCAACCCCCTCCAAGTCAGCTTCATCTTTCTCCCCAGTCCTGGATCAGCTTCTAGCTCAGGGCACCACAGAAGGAGTACTTCTAGACCAGACAAACAAGGATTTTTACTCCAGGATGTTTTTGGTCCCAAGAAAAGATGGTCCTTGGAGACCAATTCTGGATTTGTCTGTCCTCAATAGATTCCTCAAGGTGCCAACCTTTAAAATGCTCACCTTGCATCACCTCCTACCCTTCATCCCCTAGCAAGCTTTCATGGTATCCCTGGATCTGAATGACGCCTACCTTCATATTCCCATTCACCCCAGCTACAGGAAATTCCTATGCTTTTTCAGTAGGTTCCTTGCATTTTCAATTTTCTGCATTGCCATTTTGGCTCTCCACACTCCCCAGAGTATTCACAAAGTGCCTAGCTCCAGTTATCATCCACTGCAGAATGCAGGGCATTCAAATATATGCATACCTGGACGGCCTCTTGATACTTCAGCAGGACTGACACACCCTTCATCATCACCTATGCATGCTGTCCAAAACCCTGGCAAACCTAGGGTTCACTGTGAACTAGGAAAAGTCTCACCTGACACCCACCCACAACCTGGTTTTCATAGGATGCAGGATAAAAACAGACCAAACAGCAGCCTTCATTCCTTGCCCGAAGGTAGTAGCCCTCACGCATTACCTCCAAACACTTCTCTCTCCAAACCTCATCAGCCAGCGAATTCCTGAGAGTCCTCAGCTACATGGCATCCTTGATATCCATGCTTCCCTTGGCAAGGCTGCACATGAGGAAGTTCCAATGGGTGCTGAAGAGTTGGTGGAACCAACATTCCCACCCTCTGGATATTACCCTACCTCTCCTTCCATGTCTGACAAAAGAACTGGAAGGGTGGATTGCAGCCATCTGCCACAGTCAGGGTATACCTTTGCAGATCCCTCCACCCTTGCAACAAATCTTTACAGATGCTTCAGACCTGGGTTGGGGAGCACTTTTGCAAAACCATAACAAACAAAACAAAGTTCAGGGAAAGTGGTCCTGCCTCAGGCAAAGGGACCACATCAATATCAAAGAGATGAGGGCCCTTTTCCTAGCATTGCAAACATTCCAAAAAATTCTCCTACCAGGTACCTTGAAAGTAGTCACAGACAATATGATTGTCCTGTGGTATAACAACAAGAAGGGGGGACACGTTCCTACCCACTCTGCAGCTTGGTAATTCAGATTTGGTCCCTAGCAGCAAAACTACTCATTCACCTGCAAGCAGTATACATTCCTTCTGCAGAGGAGGTGATAGCAGACACTCTCATCAGAACCTCTGCACCCTCTCATGAATGGATATTTCACAGGGAGGTTTTTTTGGTTCTTATTCACAAGTGGGGTATTCCTCAATCAGATCTGTTTGCCTTCTCCCAGAACAGGCAGATGCCCCTGCTTTGCACAAGGGATCCACATCCACAGGCTTGGATGGTGAACGCCTTTTCTTTTTCTTGGGTGGGGATGTATATTTATGTCTTCTCCCCTTCAGACTGATTCAAAAAGTCCTTCTGAAGATTCATAGGGACAAACCAAAAATCCTGCTGGTGCCTCCCTTTTGGCCAAGACAGGATTGGTTTCCCCTACTTCACCTACTAGCCAAGGGCATTCACCACAGGTTACCCCATCGGTTCGTCCTATTCACACAAGACAGGGGGCAACACTCTCAGGTGCTCAACCTCAGACCCAGTCTATGGGTGATAGAGTTCTGATCCCCTTCAGACAAGTATATTCAGAGGACATACTGAATGTCCTGCAGGAGGCCAGGAAACCTAGAACCAGGAGAAATTATAGGTCAAAATGGAAAAATTCTCCAGGTGGTGTCAAAAGAAAAAACAGGACCCTTTTCTTATTCCTGTACCTATGGTCCTTTCTTACTTGTGTGAGCTTCTACATTCAGGACTGACTTACTCTTCTGTTAAGGCACACCTGTCAGCCATTTCCGCTGGTCTCCTTGGTACCTCCTTTGGCATCCAGATTAGAGGTAAAACTATTCTTAGGAGGGCTCCTCCATATCAGACCCCCCCCTCATAAATTGATACCTCCTTCATGGGACCTTAATTTTGTCCTTGAGAAACTCACACTACCTCCATTTGAACCAACTCACTCAGCATCACTGAAGCTATGCACTTGAAAAACAGTACTGCTGGTAGCCCTTACATCTGCCATGAAGATCTCAGAAATTCAAACCTCGATGGCTACCCCTCCTTACCTCATCTTTCATAAGGACAGGGTTTCCCTCAGGCCTAATCCCTCCTTCATGCCTAAAGTGGTTAATGAGCTGTCCTTGAATCAGACCATTAACCTTCCTGTTTTCTTCCCTCAACCTCAAAATTCCTCTGAAAGAACTTTACACTCCTTGGATGTTCATAGACAACTTAGGTATTACCTGGTCAACACCAAATCTATTAGAACGTCTGACCAGCTGTTTGTCTCCTTTCACTCAAGGGCCTTGGTGAAGGCAGTCTCTAAACAGACTATATCATCATGGATTTCGAAAGCCATCTCTGCTTGTTATTCCTTTCATGGAAAAGATTTAACTGCCAATGTGAGAGCTCATTCTACGAGGGCAGCTGCTTTTTCAGCAGCCTTTTCTAGAGGGTTGGACTACACTTCCATACTGGAAGCAGCCACCTGGTCCTCAGTCCATACTGTTACCAAGCAACTGAAGCTAGATTTTATCTCTAGAGCTAGAACTGGGTTTTCTAGGTCAATTTTACAGGGTTTCATAGACCAGCCTCCTTAACCCACCTCCCAGACTCATACCTAAATGCTTTGGTACTCTCCCTACAGTTATGAATACTGCAACATGAGAATATAAAGACATAGCATAGTTGTTTAAGAACTTACTATAACCTTAGATGTCCTTCTCTTCCATGTTGCAGTATTCAATCCCCCCTCCTACCCCCCTACCTTCTCTCCATCCAAACAGGGCACAGCAACAGGCACCTATCTCTATTAGGTTCCTTCTGGCCTGGTGGCACATGTGGGTCTGAAAAGCTTCCTTTTCTTTGCTTCCCATGGGTACTACTGTATGCGGCAGTCATTTCTGAAGTGGGTATATGCAGATGTCACTTTTACAGCTGACGTCAGTTTATGGCTCTGACATGCAACGTTGCATGTACCCCTGATCCTAAAATGTTGGTATACTGGCCGGATGTCGGTGCTGCAGGCAGCCACCTCCCTACAGTTATGAATTCTGCAACATGGAAGAGAAGGACATCTAAGGTTATGGTAAGTTCTTACACAAAAAGAAGTTATGTTCTTAGCATAATGTTCCATTTGTGTTGTTGATCTTCATTCATTCATGACAGCTGGGTTTCGGTTCCGTCCTCGGAACCAACTCGGCCGATATAGCAAGCTCATGCCGGCTAAAAACTCTCAGGCTAAGGTTACCCATATTGCCCTTCTCCTAATCTCCTCAGACTGAGTTTGCTCATAAGGATAATAAAGCAGAGACTTTGTTTGAGCAAATGCCCTAACATGTAACCAGGACCAAATCCGAACATCCAGGAGTCTTTTGGAGGGGGCTGGTGGGTGGGATGTCATGAATGAATGAAGATCAACAACACAGATGGAACGTTACGGTAAGAACATAACTTCTTTATCTGATGTTGCTAATCTTTATTCATTCATGACAAATGGGACAGAGTCCCTAGTTACCTTAAGTCCTGGGAGGCCCTATGGAAGGATATTCCTGAGCACCACTGAGCCAAAGGATGCTCTCCCCCTGGACACCAAATCCAATTTGTAATGAGTGATAAAGGTATGAGTGGTAGCCCAAGTGGCTGCTGCACAAATGTCATCCATAGAAGCTCTTGAATGAAAAGCCACCGAAGTAGCAACTCATTTGGTTGAATGCAGTTTGATTTTGGCAGTTAAACATATTTGTTTTTTGTTGATAGACAAAGGAGATGCAGTCTCTCATTTTGCCAAAGTGACTTTGGAAACTGATTTTTCCAACTTGGATCCTGAAAAGGAAAGGAACAATTGGTCAGATTCATGGAAAGACTTAGTCCTGTCTAAGTAGAACTGTAGTTATCTATGTGCATCTAATAAATGCAAACAGTATTCTCATTTATTAGAAAAATTTGGGAAGAACTCTGGTAGATCAACAGATTGACTGATATTTAAATCCAACGCAACCTTGGAGTAGGGGTTAGTCCAAAGAGATACTCTCTCTTTGTGGAAGACTATGTAAGGGCATTTTATGCATAAGGCCTATAATTCTGATATTCTCCTCGCCGAAGTAATGGCTACCAAGAATAAAGTCTTCCAAAACAAAATTTTATATCGCAAGTGGTAGCAAGCTCAAAGGGATGACGAGTCAAAGTTTGTAGGATGAGCGTCAAATTCCAAAGTTCAATGGGCTCTTTGAAGGGCGGTTTTATATGCATGACTCCCTTCAAAAAGTTTTACAGAGACGGTGGGATATTAATGAGGAATCTTGGAAATCATTATGAAAGTCTGAGATAGCTGCTAAATGGATCCTGATCGTAGAAGCTGAAGCTCCTGAATGGAGTAAAGTTGCTAAATACTCCAACACTGAACTAATGGGAGCTAGGAAGGGGTCCAGTCCCTTCTCTTGAGACCAAAACACAAATCTGTTCCATTTGCTATGATACATTTTCTTGGTGGACGATTTATGTGAAGCCAGAAGTATTTTTTGTACAGGAGAAGAAAGGTTATTTTGCCTGGCAGTTACTGGGAGTGGAGATACCAAGCTGTCAGATTGAGGCTCGATAGGTTTGGATGGATCAACATCTGTGGGTGTGACAAAAACCCTGGAGTTGGATCCAGAGTTCATGGGTGGTGAACCAATTGAGGCCAAAGGAAGGGAAACCAGACTTGTCGGGGCCAATAGGGTGCAATGAGGATTACTTTGCTTCTCAACCGAAGAGCTTTCTTTAGAAATTGTGGGATCAGGGGAAAAGCAGTCCTGGGGGCCAATTGTGTACTACAGCATCCCGCGGGGACTTCTCCTGAGGGGGAATTAGGGCAAAGTAGCTGCTGCATTTTAGGTCAGTGGGAGATGCAAATAGACTGCAGCAAGGTTGACACCAGCGACGGAAAATCTCTGTTGGGATTGAGCGACCACTAGTGAGGCAAGAGGATGCATCTGCTCAGTTTGTCCGCAATCACACTGGAGCTCCCAGGAATGTGTGCTGCTACCAGAAAGCAGCTGGAGGTTACCACCCATTGCCATACCCTCATGGTTTCCCGACACAATGGGTAGGATCTGGTTCCCCCGTTTGTTGATATACCAGACGACTGACATGTTGTTCTACAGAGTTGGTCTGACATTTGGAATGACATGTTGTCTGACTGAATAGCGACTGGAATGCTTGCAATGCCAGAAGCACTGCCCTCAGTTCTAGGACGCTGACATGCAAGTTGACCTCTAAGGGGGACCAGGTGCCTTGAACTGTCTTTCCCTGAAAATGCCCCCCTCCATCCCATCAGGGAAGCATCCGTGGTCACTACGGCCTTGGGCAGGGAAGGTGAGAACGATCAACTTCATAGTTCCATTAATGGCTTCATCCACCAATTCAGATCCTGTTTGCAACAGTTAGTTATGTGGATTGGGTGGGACATAGAATCTGTCAGTAGGGACCACTGTAGTAATCTCATATGGAGTCTTGCTGGGGAAACAATAGTAATGGTTGCTGCCACTGATCCTAGCAGTTGAAGGACTAAATGAGCTGGGACTTTGTCCTGACAGAGTATCATTCGGAGATGAGATCTTAGTTTGTGTAGCCTGTGATGAGGAAGAGCGACAAGGCAAGCCCTTGTGTCAAATGCTGCTCCTATAAATTCTAGGCTTTGAGTAGGAAGTAGTTCTGAATTCTCTTTATTTATTGATATTCCTAACAGCCTTGCTATCTGTAGGGTGTAGTGCAAGGCAAGAAGCAGTAGATGCTTGGTGGGGGGGGGGGGGGGGGGCGGTAAGGAACCAATCGTCTAGATATGGAAACACCCGGAATCCTTGCAATCTTAAGTGAGCTGTTACTACTACCATACATTTGGTGAACACACTGGGGGCTGTGGACAGACTAAAGGGCAGTGCTCAAAATTGGTAATGATTGGCTCCCAGCTGGAAGCGGAGATATCTTCTGGAGCGCTTGTCCATTTTTATATGGTAATATGCATCCTGGAGACCTATCAAGCACATCCAGTCGTCTTTTTCTAGAAATGGGAGGATAAACTGAAACATGACCATCCAGAATTTGGTCTGCTTGACGAACCTGTTTAGGATGCTGAGGTCCAAAACTGGCCTCCAGTTCCCTGTCTTTTTTAGCACTAAAAAGAACTTTGAATAGAATCCGGACTCTATCTGATCTGGTGAGACTGCCTGGATGACTCTTTTTCCGAGCAGCTTTCGAATTTCTTGTACTGCTATGTCCCTCTGACTGGATGGAATGTCAGGGATTTGCCTTTATGGTCATGGGTAAAGATCAAAGTGGATGCTATAACCTCTGGTAATTATCATCTGCACCTAGGAATCTGATCTGATTAAGTGCCAGGCCAACTGATGGCCACTCTTCAGGAGTGTTGGTAGGGCTGCCCAGAAAAGGAATCTCTGGACCACTGGTTATGTGGACCTCCTATGCCATGGGGGTGGGGGGTGGGGGGGTCATCTTCCTGATGAGTTCATCCTTCTACCCCAGGGAAAAACTCACCATGTGTGTCACAGAAAAGTCCTTGGGATTTTTTGAACCACATCTTTCCGCTTCTCTGACTCCTAGTATAGGATCATTGGGGAGCGTAAAAACGTACACCCACAGCAGATAGGGTCTTTCCATCCTTCTCACACCTGGCTAGTGTGTCTTTAACTTGTGGATGGAAGAGAGAGGAAGCATCAATGGGAGCACTGATGAAGGAAGACTTAAAAGGGTCCGCAAACTCGCACAAGTGCATCCTGGCATGATGTCTCAAGACAACGCCTGTACCCACTCCTCTGGCCGTGCCTTCTGTCGTATGTGCAATCAACCACATGGATGACTTGGATATGGATTCCAGGGTGGCAAGCTGTGAAGCAACCTTGTCACGTACCTCATTAGACACTGCTCCTGCTAACATCCCTGAGAGTTCTGTGATCAGGTCCCTTTGGAGACAGGTAAAATGTGCCAAGTAATTCAACGACCATATGGAAAAAGTTGTTGAAGCATAAACCCGCTCCCCCAGTCTGTTCATCATCCAAGACTCCCTGTTTGGAGGATGAACAGCAGGACTCTCCTCTGAGAGTTATTTCTTGGTGACTGTTACCAGCACCACCATAACATCTACTGCCAAGCCTTTGGACCAAAAGGGCTGATCCTCTGGAGGGGAGAGTATTTTGTCCGGTCTCCAGGAGATTGGCTCAACCATATCAGGGGCCTTCCAGGCACGCTGCACAATGAGCTTGACCAAGTCATCTGCAGGCAGGGTCACCAAGGAAGTAGAGGGTCAGTCAAGGAAAGCCTGCAAGAATACAGATTCTTCCGAGGAGGGGTTAGGTGGACTTCCCAGTCACCCCTCTGTTTCAAGATCTCCAGTATGTCTCCAAAAGAGACATCCTCAGGAGGTGACCATGGGGCCCCCTCCCCCTCATCGTAATCTGCATTTTCGGTGAGAGAGTCTTCTGAAGAATCAACATGCTTCCTCTCACACGATCTCTTACGGGGTGGCTCTTCAGGGAGAAGGTCTGAAGAGGACTCTAAAGAGAGGGCGCCCTGCAGTAGGGTATCTTGCTGCTCCAGTGCCCGCTGTCCCACAGAAGTGAGCTGTGGCAGCTGCAAACCAGAGGGCATGTGTATATGGCATTCTGGCATGGAGAGGGCCAACTGTGAGCCTACTGAGGCAAGTGCCTCTCCATATCCTGGAAGGCAGGCCTGCCCGAAGAGGGATGGGAGCCTGAAACCGAGAAACACAACCTGACAACCGGAGTCACACCCCACTCCGATGAGCCCACCTCCAGGGAAGGAGCTGTGAGAGGACTTGGAGCTGTCAAAGCAAGAACCGTAGATGGCACCGTAAAAAAAATTGGTGTTGTGCTAGGGATCATAGTACTGACAGACCAGTCATATTCTCAATGGTGGGTCAGCTTCGACTGAGCTGTGATCCACAGGGTAGGCACCAGAACCAAAGTAAGATCTACCAATGGGACCAAAGATATTTGCATTGGGGTAGGCGTCGGCATCAAGGGCTCCAAGACCTGAGGGGAGATTAAAGGAGGAATGTAGGCTGGAGTCTGTGGAGAAACACATTTGGCTCCGGTTAGGAGGGAGGTCCTAGATGGAGTTGGGATGTCTCTGGCCACTAACAGCTGATACACAAGTCTCACTACATCAAGCTCCAAAAGACTCCTGGTGGAATGGGTTGACATCCCCGATGGAGAGTCAGGTCAATCAAGGAAAGGGCTTAGCTGTTGTCTCACAAAGGGGTCAATGGATGGAGAATATCGGGTCTTGGCTAGTGTTTCGGCCTTTGGCACCGTGGTCAGGAGACCAGAAGGTTGTGATGGTAGAGGGGAAGTGACCAGTTTTAAGCGGTATCTATTGTTGGTGCCAAGAGGGTCTGTGGTTCCATGGAAGGTGTCAGTACCATAGGAGTAGAAGTTTTCAGTTCCATAATCAAGGACAGCGCCGTGGATGGAGTTTTAAGCTCCAGTGCCGAGGTAGGTGTCATAGTCATTTTGGAATGTTTATTTCTCGGTTCTGTATGAACCTGTGCCTTAGCAGTTCTTGGATCCTGGGACTGAAGAGATAAGGGGATTGAGTGACTCCTCTTCTTCGTATCTTTTTTAGGAGGGGTTGAGATCTCAGCCTCAGATAAAACCTCCGAGAAAGAGGTTTTTAAGAGACCCTTTAAGATTAATTTGTTTTTGTTTTCAGCTAAGGTGCAGGCACTAAAGCCCTTACAGAACTTGCACAGAAGTTGGATGTTCAAATGTGGTACTCCTAGGCAACAGACGCAGGAGAAATGCCCATCAGAATTTTGCATCTTCCTGCTACACTTGTCACACTGCTTAAAACCAGTTGTGCCCTTCTTGTCAGCCATTTTCAGCAATAAAGTTAAACAGCAATTACACAACAATAAACAAAAAAAATACTCTATTATGGAACTAGAGATACACTCGCACGCATATAGAAAAGGAGATTTTTTTTTTTTTTAAATACCAACAATGGTAATAGGAATATACTCTGAAGGGTAAAGGGAAAAAGGAAGAAAGGAATACAAATGATGGTATTTAAAATATCCAAAGGCAGACAGGGGAGCCACCTGTACCAGCAATGGTACAAAGAAATACCAACACGGTAAAGGAAGGGGAAAAAGGACAAAGAAATTACTCACAAAGAGGGAAATGTATCTTTAGCTACAAACAACTAAGACAGGGGGTAGACTGAAGAGAAATATATTGCTAAATTGTTAAACAGAGAAAAAGACAGAACACTTAGCTTGAGAGCTGTTCTGATATGTCTTGAAACTCTATGCGGCAAACGAGATCTGAGGAGATTAGGAGAGGGGTACTACGGGTAACCTTAGCTCGAGAGGTTTTGGCTAGTGCAAGCTTGTTACATTGGCCAAGGTGGTTCCAAGGATGGAACCGAAACCCATCCGTCATGAATGAATGAAGATTAACAACATCAGATCTATTGTTTTTCACACACAGTGGACTTTCCACACCTGAAACCATAACCATTTTCTGACTTTCACCACGTTTGCTTTTGTACTGAAGATCCACATCAGCTCTATTATTCTACAGTGGCTGAGTTATCCTAGTGTGCAAGGTCAACCACTAGCATGGCCACTCTCTTTGTCCCAGGGTTCTGCCTAATGCCCTGAGGCCACCTCATATTGGAGCATAGCCCAATGAGTTCCTTCATCACATGGGTCCTGCCTCTCCATGCATAAATAACCTGACCGCTAACAATGGCATTAGTATTCCCGCATCCAGGGGAGTGGTATAGGGAGGAGGCAGCTCTCAAACTTTGGTCTGCTGAAATAAATGGGTATATGTTTGTGTATGAAAGCCCAAACTCCTACTGACATTCTGAGCACTTACATAAACTATGTGTAATGAGGTGTGGTTTTGGTGAAGCATCTTGATTCCTATATCCTCGCCCACATAACTAACCAGCAGTTGCTGACTTCCTTCTCTCACATTCTCCACCATGCAAGACATAATTAGCATGTTATTCCTCCCTCTTTCCACTCCACCCACCCCTAGAGAGAGAGAGAAAGAGATGAGCGGGTTTCTTGCATCAACATTCCCCCTCCACCGCTCACACCGCTTACCAAACACAGGTCATTCGAGTTCAAATTCATACTCAGGGCTTCATCTCTTTATGCCATGCAGCCAAAGATCTACTAGGTAGATCTTTAATGTTTGACTGTGAACAAGTTAGAAAATTTTGACTATAATAATGTATTCCAGCTTCTGTGTTTCTTTCTTCCTCTCTCATGCACACACACAATACCTCTGAAATGCCAGATAATCATTTAGTTAACGATCAAAGGGATCAACTCTTTTCACACAGACAGTCTTTCAACTCCATACAATAACCACTTTCTGTTTCGGTACACTTCTGAAGTTTAACTGTGATGAAATGAAAACAACATTTAGCTACAATAATAAATTTCAACATGTTTTATGAACATATACACACACACATTATTATTTAAATTTTGGTACCAGATGGTTGTTACCCTACAATGTGGAACCTTTGTTTAACTCACAGTACTAATAGTAAGCAAACAAACAGCTTTCAGACTGAAAGCAGCATTTGTGCTTCAAAAAAGTATTAGTTTAAGGGTGTGCACACTTATGCAACCAGTTTATTGTACGTTTTTTTATTTTTTCCCCTAACAGATTTGTTTGTTTTTCAATTGAATTGTACAGGTTATAGGTCACATTAAAGGTGGGAAAAGTTTTGAAATTATTTATTGTGGTCTCATTTTTTTATATCACAAAAACCTGGCATTTTAACGGGGGTGTGTACACTTTTTATATCCACTGTATGTACACATTACAAACTTAGTCCAATGAACACAATTCATCCTAGCTTTTATTTCAACAGCACACACATTCAACCCCTTTCATATTTGGTAAACTAGACAAGAGACAGACAATTTCATTATGAAATAGTTGATTAAAGAAAATCATGTTGTTAAACAGCCACTATTTTTCAAAAAATGCACATCAAATCTGGCAAAACAGATTTCATACGGAATCTATAGCCGTGGTGATGCAGTGGTTCATGTTGTCGCCTCACAGCAAGAGGTTCTGCCGTTTGATTCTCGGCTGGAGCACCTTCTGTGTGGAGCCTGCATGTCCTCCCCACAGTCGAGTGACATTTAAAGACATGCAGGTAGGTGCGTGCGTGAATGGGTGTGCCTTCTTTGAAGGTTGGGCGTCAGGCTGGCAACTTGGCACCGTAAAAAATCCGCTGCCAATCATTAGCGGACAGGAGTTCCGCTGTGGCAACCCCTAACCAGGAAAAGACGAAACACATAAGTTTAGTTTAGATTCCATACGGAATCAGAGTCACTGACAGTGCTCTTTAAAATATTACTTTGTCACATTTTACACTGTACTGTCTGTGATGTATGCCACTGTACTGCACCCATAATTTTAAGTTATGTTCTTGCCATAACTTGGCATCTGTGTTGTCCTTCTTCATTCTTCCTAAACAGATGGGTCATGGATCCGATCCTCGGAATTGACTCGGCTGCATTTTCACAGACTTGGATCTGAGTCGTGAGCTTCTCCCTCTACCAAAACCTGCTCAGATTGAGTTTGTTTCCTAACATCTAAAGGATAGATGTAATGATAGTAGAAGAAAGAAATAACCACAGGCTCAAACAGGAACCCAAGGATCCCATGAATTCCACTGATTCTGTAGGAGTCATCAGGTTGGGGGATGACTGGGAGAGAAGGTGAGGAAGAATGAAAACGGACAACACAGATGCCAAGTTATGGTAAGCACATAACTTAAAAATCTAATGCTGTTCTTCTCAATCTTCCTCACAGATAGGTCAGAGTCTCCAGCTACTTCACTCTTAGGTGGCAACAAGGAATGATACGCCAGAGCACTGCCAGACCAAAGGCAGCTCTGCTTCTGAAAATAATGTCCAACTTGTAATGTATGACAAATGCATGAGTTTTTGACCAAGTGGCTGCTGCACAAATATCTTCAATGGATACTCTGGAAGAGAAAGAAGCAGCAGCCATAGATCTGGTTGAATTAGCTCTAGGCAACCAAGGCAATTGTGGTCCATTGTTGGATGAAATCATAGAGATGCAGTCCGTAATCCATTTCATAGGTGTGTACTAGGCTAACGGCCCTGGAGCTTTACAAGCCTAGCCAATAGGATTACCCTGGCATCATGCCACCTGACCTTAGTTCCCAGTGTCTCTGTCGAGTAGAGCCACTGGAGTGATCCCGGGGTGAATTTTCTATTTCCCATCCACTCATCAAGATTTCTCTTGAAGAGGGTCAGTGAGGTGCTCTGCTTGACATGTATGGGAAGTCTATTCCATAGCATGGGCAGTTATGAACCTGTCTCTCCAGCATGTTCTGTTGATTGTGGCAATGAGGTTGAGGTCTCTGAAGCATGTGGTGCGAAGGGATTAGGATTCTTTAGATGTAGTATTTCTAACAGAGCTGGGTCAGACATGGCTTTGTAAGTCAAGCAGAGATTGTCTCTAAAGCAGGTGATATGAGACAGAGAATAGTTGGGAGTTTTTTTGAGTCTGTCCATATAGGACAAGTGTTTAAGGCCTAGGATCCTCTGTGAGGTACTTTTGCGGCCTCTCCAGTTGTTGCAGGTGTCTAGTGAGGTACATGCCAAATGGGGCATTGTACTCGATGAGTGGCCTAATGAGGGAAGAGGAGAGGAATGACAATGACCTCTTTTCTTCCTGGATGCAAAACCCTTAGTAATGAGATGTGCCACATACAAGGACTTTCTGACCACAGTGGCAATGTGGTTGTCAAAATAGAGGCTACTGTCAACCTGTGTTCCCAGATCTCTTATAACATCTTCTGTGTTCAGTGGACTACCACTGATGTGGTAATTCATGGGAACCAGGTTTTTCCCAAAGGGGATGATGACACATTTTCTGGCATTGAACTTAAGGCCATGGTTCTGACACTAGTCGTTGGTCTCAGTGAGGCCTTTCTGTAGGATGCCAACATCACTTGGGAAGTTAAGAGTAGAGTTTGTTTATGGCAGGGGAGCACCAGATTGTCTTCCTTTTTTTGGAGGAGAGCATCTTGGTTCTATTGGGTATGGCGAGATCCATGCATTTGTGTATGTGTTCGTACAGTGCATTCGTGTACGATTCAGCAGTCATGCAACTATTCTCCATTTGCGTTGGTGTTGTGAAGTTAGCCACCTCTGTTTTTAGGAGCCCAAAGTTAGCTTTGGAGAAGTTTTTCATGGTGGTTACCTTTGTGGGGGGGGGGGGGGGGTGGATTTGCAAGGTGATTAGTTTGCGCTCGGATCTAACCAGGGAGGACTTGGCTACTAGTGTAGAGTAACGGTCGCCCATGTTAGTAATGACCAGGTCAAGGATGTTGCTACCTCTAGTGGGGGTAAGAATGACTTCATCCAGGGCATTGGAATTAATGAATTCCAGGAAATGTTGGGCAAGTGTATTGGTACATCAGTAGTTTTCTCAGTTAATGGAGGTGTAGTTGAAGTCGCCCAGTATGAGAGTGTTAGGTTGATCCTAATATTCTCCAGGAATATGGACTGTTAGTCTTGGGACATGGTTGGGGACCTATAGTAGGCTACAACCTGAATTGCTGTCTTACCCAGTGTTAGCTGCACCTGAAATATCTCAGATGCATTATGTTTGGCTACCAGTCTGGAGGTGTGCACATCCTTTATGAATATGGAAACACCACCGCCTTTAGAGCTTTGGTCCAAGTTCTGGGGCCGAAAGGTGTGGAATCAGTTATACCCTTGTAGTGCAGGGGTGCTTTCTGCTGCCTTGAACCAGGTCTCTGTTGCAGCATAGATGTCCATATTCTCCATTTTAAGGAGTGCTTTGAGCGAGTGCATTTTGAGATTTAGACTTCTAGCATTGAGCAGCATGACCCTCAGATTGCATTTGCTTGTAGCTGTTACAGTGGTAATTTGGTCTTTGGAACACCACCTAAAAAAGGCACTATAGGGGTGGCAAAGAACTTTGGCCAGTATCCGGAAGCCCAGGGGTGACAGATGCAGGCCATCTCTGGCAAAGCATTGAGGTCTGTCAATCATGTCATCCCAGGCAGACAGATACTGGATCCCCTTAGTATGACACCAGAAACTTAGCCAATTGTTGAAATTAATCATCTTCCGCTTGTACTGTGGTATCATTCTGGGTGATGGTAGGATGCTGCTCAGGGCTAGGGTCATACCCGCCTGGGCTACATAATCCGAGAGCTCCTCCATGTCTCTTCATGTAGTCCAGGGAGGTACGTCTCAGGTCATTCACACCCACATGTACAATGACAGTCATATTTGCACCTGTTGTTGAGGGACCTGAGTGCGTGCATTATGTGGCAGACCCTGGCACCTGACAGGCAGCTGACTGTTACTTTCTCCTTATTCAACCTAGTGAGTGGGACATCAGTGTGCCTCACTATCGAGTCACCTATGACTAGTGTGTTGGGCATGCTGTTTTGCCTTACGGGCTTTGGTTGAGTGGTACACTGTTTAGGAGAGCTATGTATCTCGTGAATAGTGTTGTGTTGTGGTGGTCGAATGCGTTTCTGCCTTGGAGGTCTCTGTTGTTTGGGTAGTTTTTATTGAGAGCCTCCGCAAAGATGGGTGTGTGGTTTGTATTTTTATGTGAAGGCAGTGCTGGTGTGTGTTCTGGAGGACTGTGTGTTCCATGTGGTGTGGTGCAAGTGTTGACCTTCTCCCCTTGACCAGCAAATCCGGTCTTGGCTGGAGACTGCATCTCTCACAAGGGTTGTCAGTGTACATGAGGCAGTTGCAACATTGCCTCAGGATGCCCAAGTTCACCAGGTTAATAGGAGAAAGCACAGGCAACTGACCTTTAGACATGCCTGGAGGGGTGGGCATTAATAATAAGTACTGGAGCTGTTTCCCTGTAGAACATTTAGTACTGGTAGCACTTTTGTGTGCTACAAGAAGTCTGGTAAAGTGCTAGACTAATAAGCTAGTAAAAGTGCAAGAGAGGAGAGAACTAGCAGATCTAAGGGAAAAACTGAAGAGCTCACTTTGGCTCAGTGGCTCAGAGGCTTACAAACTGTCCTTGATTCAGCAAATCTGTAACTGGACTAGACTAGTTACAGGAAAGGTGGAAAACAAGTGCAAACGCAGACTTTTAAACCAGAAAGTTGAAAGAGATGGAAAAACTGCCCAAACGGCCAATAAACTACAATTTCTGGGCCAGAAACCACTCCTCTTGTGGTAGATAGCCTATCTAGTACCATTTAACTAATGTAACCTTAGAAACTGCTTGGCCTAAACAGCTAGATGAAAAGGACAAAAATAGTTGGTCAGATTTTCTGAACTATTTTGTTCTGTGAAGGTATAAAATTAAGCTGCCTATGGACATCAAGAAGGTGTAGCATATGTTCTCCTTTATTTGAAAAATTTGGAAAGAAAACTGGTAGCTGAATTTACTGGTTCAGATTAGACTCTGTGATGACTTTAGGCACAGAGGAGGGATTGGTACACAGGGATACCCTGTCCTTATGGAAATTAATATATGGTGGTTTAACAGACGAGGCTTCAGAAATTCATCTTGCTGAAGTGATAGCTACCAAGAAGACAGTCTTCCAAGAAAGAAACTTCATGTCACAGTTAGCTGCTGGTTCTAAAGGTCTCTGACTTAGGCCCTAGAGAACAACAGTAAGATCCCATGGAGGGGAAGGATCTTTTAATGGAGGTCTGAGTACTAAATTTCCTTTCACAAAGTCCTTACGTAATCTAGAAGAAGCCGGAGTTCTGAACCAATTCCTAGAATGGAAGTCTGATATGGCTGCCAGCTGAAGTTTGATGGTAGAAAAACTAGCTCCTTCCTTAAAGAGAGACATAAGAAAAATGAAGATGGCTGAGATCGGATTCGAAAAAGGATTTATGTTCTCTTTGCAGGCCCAAAAAACAAATCTTTTCCATTTGCTTTTGTAAACTTTCTTAGTAGAGGGTTTCTGAGAGACCATACCTCTCAACTCTCCCTGATTTTGACTAAAATTTTAACTCTGTCCCTCTTAATCCCTTCTAAAACTAGTGACTTTTGGCAGAAAGGTGGTGAATTACACTTAATGAATAATGACAATAATTAAGAGTTATAAACTTCTTTTACTTCAGAAAATGTGTATTAATTCATATGCTCTGATTCTGTCAATATTTCAAGTTAATAGCGCTAATATTTTAAAAGTGTCCCTGATTTTTTTCTTGACTTGTCCCTGATTCTCTTGAAATTTGTCCCCAATTGGTTGAGAGGTATGTGAGAGACTAACATAGTAACTATCACTGGGGAAGCAAGCCTGGACCTCTGTACAATTATTGGAATTGGAGAAACCAAGCAGTCAGTTTCAGGAAGTGTAGATTCCTGTTGTAACCCCTCTGACGGGTGAGCAAGGAGATCCTGTGTGAGTTCAAGTGAGACCAGAAGAAGGGGAACCAGGTTTGCCTAGGCCAAAAAAGGGGCAATGAGGATTACCAAGGTCCTCAACTGCCTCACTTTCTGTAGGAACTTAGATATAAGTGGTAGAGAGGGTTAAGCATAAAGGCGACCGGGGGGGGGCCCAACTGTGAACTACAGCATCCTTCGGGGACTCCCCCAGCACAGGGATCAGAGAGAAATACTGGCTGCATTTGTTGTTCTGTGGGGAAGTAAATGGGTTGCAGCACAGTTGGCCCCAAGAGCCGAAGATCAGATTTGCTACTGATTGATTGAGGGACCACTCTTGAGGGGCTAGAATTTGTCCACCAGATCATTGGATTTCCCAGATATGCGAGTTGCGACCAGAAAGCAACTACCAACATGTTGTCTGCATGAACTGCAATAGGTCCCTGAGGAAGAACATCCTGAAAAGCTTGCAACCTGATAAGAACTGCTCTTATCTCCAGGTCACTGATAAGAAATCTGGTCACTATGTGAGTCCAAGAGCCTTGGATCATCTTTCCCTTGAAATGCTCCCCCACCCCACCCCAACCGTGAAGCGTCCATGGTCACTGTGGCTGTGGGGGAGGGGGAAAGGAATGGTCTGCTGAGAATAAGATCGTCCGAAAGTAGCCATCACCGAAGATGCTTCCTGCAAACTAGAGTCAACCTGATAGGCATAGATAGGGGTTGAGAAAGAATCGACCACTGAACAGCTAGAGTCCATTGGAGAATCCACATACAGAATCTCTCCAGTGGAATAAGAGTGATGACAGCCGGCACAGACTCAAGATCTTGGAGTATAAGTCTTGCTGTTGGAGACAGGTAATGTAGAATAACCTGCACTTGTTCTCTCTGTGTTTGAATGCAGTGAAGGGGCAACAATGCTATCTGATTTGACATATCCAGAAGGGCTCCAGTGAATTCCAATTGCTGTACTGGCAATGGATTTGACTTTGCCAGGTTTATGGTGATGCACAATGACTGGGATAGGTGGAACAAATAATCCTTGGCTTGAATGAGCTGATGCCTGGTTGGGGCAGTTAGAAGCCAGTCATCCAAGTATGGAAATGCTCGGAATACCTGCAGTCTCAGGTGAGCTATGACTACTGTCATGCATTTGTTAAACACCCTGGGGGCTGTGGTGAGTGCAAAGGGCAGAGCCCTAAACTGGAAATGACTGGCCCCCAGCCTGAAGTGCAAGTGACCCCTGTAGTGTCTGTCTATTTTGATGTGACAGTACGTGTCCCTGAAGTCTGTTGAGCACATCATATTGTCCTTCTGCAACATCAGTAGGATGGACTGAACCATAAACATCTGGAACTTTGCTTTTTTCACAAACAGGTTTAGATTGCTTAGATCCAGAATTGGTCTCAGGTCCCTGGTTTTCTTTGCACTAAAAAGAAGCAGGAGTAAGTTCTGAATCCTTTCTCTTCAGCCGGAACTCCTTGGATTGCTCTTTTTTGCAGCAGCCTTTGAACCTCAGTTGCTGCACACTCCCTCTGACTGGGTGGAACGTTGGTGAGTTTCGTTAATTTTTCTAGGTAGAACAGGGAAAAGGGCATATAGTATTCTCTGGATATTACATGGCATTTTTTGTGAATTTGGTCCAGGCATCCGGGTGCAGTGAAAAATGACCCCCAACTGCCTCCAGAAAGGAGCAGTCAGGCAGCACTACTGGAGCACTGATAGGACTGGTCAGAGAAAGGTTCTCTGAAGCCATATACCTGCAGAGCACCCCTACCTCTGGGGCGGTGTCTCCCACTGAAACATCCACCTCTACCCCTGAAGGAAGATTCCCTGCGTTTTTCCTGAGAAGGCCCTCGAGACTTACAGAACCAAGTTTTTCTACCACTTTGCTGATTTCTCGAATAGCTTTGCTGATGGGGTAGGAAACCTGACCCCAAAAGCAGACAGGGTCTTCCCTTCCTTTTCACTGTGGATTAATGTTTCTTTGCTTATGCCCGAACAAAGAGGAGCTATCAAAAGTGGTGTCAACAATGGAGGCCTTGAAGGGCTCCATGAAATCACAAACCCTCATCCAGACATGCCTTCTAATCACAATGCCTGAGCAGGCTGCCCATGAGACACCCTCCGTAGCATGGGAGATAAGCCTCATGGAAGAATTAGACAGGCAAGAAAGAGTCACCAATCTGGGAGATATCTTCTCAAAGTCCTCCACCGACATGGTCTCTGCTAGACAGTCAGAAAGTTCTTTGAACAGATCTCTCTGTAATCTAGTAAAGTGTGCCATATAATTCAACTCTCTTAGCAAGAAGGCGGCTGTGGCGTACACGTGCTTACCAAATCTGTCCATCAATCTGGACTCCCTGTTCGGCAGATGGATAAAGGAGCTCTGTTCAACCAGCTCCTGTTTGGTAGCTGCTGCCACAACTATGGCATTTACTGGTATATCCTTATTCCAGTGGCAACGGTCGTTGGGGGGGGGGGGACAAACTTATCCAGTCATTTGGCTATTGGCTCGACCATGTCCAGCTCCTTCCACACCCATTGTGCCACCAGATCCACATGCTCGTCTGCCGAGGAGGTCATCCAAGAAGCAGATGGGCCTGCTCTGAAATCTGCCAAAAACACAGATACCTCCAGAGGAGTTTGGGCTGACCAACCACCACTTTGCCTCAGGATCTCTAAAATGTCTCCAAAGGAGACATCTTTCGGTGGAGATCTTGAAGATCCTTCTCCTTTGTCAAAGTCCATGTCCTCACTGATGGACACCAATGGGGAGTCTATGTGGCTGCTCTTCATAACTTCTTACAAGGAAAATCCTCTGTGGGGTATTCAGGGGAGGTCACAGACGAAGAGAGGCCTTCCTCCAAGGGAAGCATTTAGAGACTCCTCAGGGCAGGCTGACCCTGGACAGGCATGCTAGGCTCAATTTTCTGATAAAAATGGGAATGACGGGGAGGATAATAGCTCAAGGAGGTCAGATCTCTTTGAGAAGAGAAAACCCTCTCCACAACCTGGAATGCAGACGGACCCAGAGAATCCGTCTCCAACTCCCCCAGACTGGAAGCAACAGAGGAAGAAAAGGCTGGACCCCCCATGGCTTCCAGACAGGACCGTACCCGAGCTGTCAAGAGCCAAAGTGCAGAGATGAAGAGATGGCTCCAAAAGAGTCGGAGCAGTACCCCCCCCCCCCGGATCAGACGATGGCCTTCATGATCTGAGACCTACTCAGATCCAATGACATCTGAGCAGAAATGGTCAAGGTGACTGTCGGAGTCGAGGAAGAAAGCCTCCTTGGATCCAACACTGACTGTCATGGCTGACTAAGATCCTGGGACTCCAATATTGAAGGTTGGATTGGAGAAGGAGACTATACTACAACAGGGGCAGTCACAGATCCCAAAGGGGACGGAGTAAGCAATACCCTCATCTGGATCTGAGTTTTGAGGTTTTTTATCATTCTGTCCATGTCGATTTCCGAATGGCTTCTAGAAGACCTCAAGAAAGCCACAGATCCTGGCTGGGAATGTCTGCTTGGGGTTTGGAGTATCCTGTATGGCACCATAGGGGATGCCGACCTAACAGGAAACTCTGGGGTCTGGCTCCAAGTTCTCAGATCTGAGGACTTCAGATCCAAGGTACAGGTAGAAAGCCTAGGAGAGAAACTCGGCGCCAAAGAATCAGTTGGTGCAGAAGGAGGTCTTGAATTGGACAATTTTGGATTCAATTGTTTAGCCCTTTTGGCAGGATGCTCCAACAAAGCCCTGGGAGACTTGTGAGAGCTCTTCTTAGGGTCAGTGGACCTCACTGTACTCTTGGAGGGGGGAGTGAGCCCCTGAAGGTGAAGGACCTGAAGCAGGTAACCGGCACTTGAGAATGAGCTTGTTTTTATGATCAGTGATTGCTCTAGGATTAAACCCCTCGCAAATCTGGCAAGATGACACATCTGCTGTGTGCATCAGAATGTGCAATCTTGTGTCTACATTGTGAGTAACACTTAAACCCTGTAGGCTTGTCTAACATTATTCTACACAAAAATCCAGAACATCAGTTATAGATGAAAGGGGAAAAAGGCCACAGAAGCTAACTCAGACTATAGCACTACACAGAAGGAGGCTACTGTCAACAAAGGAAATGCTTTTTTTTCTTTTATAGGTAATAAGCCAAAAAGTGAAGGAAAAGAGAAAAGAATGCAAGTCTCGAAATGAGAGCCAGCAGAGAAAAAAGGATAAGAAAACCTGAACACCTGCAAAAAACAACAGGTAGGGGTGGAACAGCAAAGATGGAAGCTACAATAACAACAGTAATAATAAGCAATAAGAAAGCTGAAAGCCTTGACAATTTGCTCTCGGTTCAAGACTGCAGAGAATCGCGTCTGTCACTGGTGGTGGCAAATGAGATCTGAGGAAGTCTGGGTAGAGGGAGGAGCTCGAGACTCGGATCAGCCTTCCCTTCAGGATTTTCTCCATGAGTTTTTTTTTACTACTGATAAGCCTGTTAGCCTGCAGTCCTCCAGTTTTTTTTTTTTTTTGTTCCTCTTCAAGTACAGGGGAACAAATCTGCTGTTCTTTCCTGTATCGCTTCTGTTATACTAGTCACTGATGAGTTGAAGAGCTCTGTATGGTGGTCTGGCAACACAGTGGCCAGATTTCTGAGGACTATTGGAAGCAGCCCATCTGTTCCTTCCTCTATCTTTCCTACAAGCTGCCAGTTCCATCTGAACTTTTGTATAGTAGGGGTGTCCTTTCCCCAGTAACAAATTTGGAAAAAAGAATAAATGGTGGGTTTCTAGACAGTCACATTTTAACAGTGACAACTTGACAATTTTTAACATGGCACCTCATATGTACAAAGTGGTACAAAGCTGGCCACAACTTCACGCATATACCACATTCACTGTCTAATTTCATCCTGAATGCTGAGCTCTCACAGGAAATATGAAATCATCCAAAGCCAAAATTAACCAATGTAAGTACCATACTTCGTATCTGACAAGGAGCCTTAAGAAGATTATATGGAAAGCCAGGCCAAAACCAACAGAGATAGTGAATAGTTTGTATTTAATCCAGCAAATGTTCAATTGCAACTTTGTCAAATCTTAGTAGAAAAAGGCCTTAAAAGAAATCCAGAATGGAAGGATGGTGGCAGAAATGGGCCCATTCTCTGCTACCCAAGTTGAAATCTTTTTCCATTTGCTGTTATACATTTTTCTAGTGGATGGTTTCTGTGAGGCCATCAAAATGCATACCACTCTAGAAGGAAGTGAAGGGTCCCTGGCCAACATTGGAGTTGGAGAAACCACATGGTTAGTTTGACAGACTTGATATTTGGATGAAACTTGCCAGATGGGTGAGCTAAGAGATTCGGAAGGGGATCCAGGACTCAAAGAGGTTGCAGAAGATGATGCTATAGGTAAAGGAACCAGACTAGTCAGGACCAAAATAGGCTATAAAAATTACTTTTGATTTGCACATAGAAGCTTTCTTTAGGAACTTTATCAGTGGAACCGGTGGGTAGTCATAAAGGAGACCAGATGGGCAAGTATAGACAAGACTGTGCCTTGGTGACTGTCCCTGTTGAGGGATGAGGGCAAAATAGTTTCTGCACTTTGAACTGACAGGAGATGCAAAAACATCACAAAAATGCTGACACCAGTAGCCGAAAATTTTCATTGCCACTGGATTGTTGAAGGACCACTCATAAGGCACAAAAACAGCACCCGTTTGTCATTTTGAAAAATGGTCTGACATGGTATGTGCACTATTATGAGAAAGTGTTGTGAAGAGATACCCCACTGCCATACTCTCATTTCATCTTGACTTAGCAGGTAAGATAGCTTTCCTTCCCTGTTTGTTGATGTAACACAGCACAAAGGTATTCTCTACCTGGGTAGAAATCACACCCAGGGAAGGATGTCCTGAAGTACCTGCAATGCAAGGAAGACTGCCATCATCTCTAGAATGCTGCTGTGAAGTTGGGCATCCTGTTTTTTTTTTCCTTGAACTATCCTCCCTTTGAAATGCCCCACCTCCATGGAGAGGTGTCTGTAATCACTGTGGCCATGGAAAGAGGAAAGGACAAATAGACACCTTTGTACTACTTCAGGGGAAGTTATCTGCCAAGAGATGTGAAAATGACAGAGGGAGGATATTATGACTGGATGATGAAGACAATGCATCAGCAGTGACCACTGGACCAAAAGGACCCACTGCAGAGATATCATGAAAAATCTTGCATGAAGGGTCAGTGTTACTGAAGTTGCCATGGAGTCAAGTAAGTGAAATATAAGATATGTTGGTCGATTTTGAGTAGAGCAGATACCTTGTGCTTGCAAATGAAGGGAAGTCAATATTTGACAGCGATAGTTTTGCAAACTGTGATGCTGTAACTAGATAGCAAATTATGAAATCCAATGACTTAGTAGGTTGTAAGGCTGACCTTTCATAATTTATGGAAAAGCAAAACTAAAGCAAATAATGTCATGCTTGGATTAAAATTATTATTCTGTTCTTGCAATGAGGAATCAGTCATAGTCAGTTATCTGCTTACAGGAATATCAGGAAAACCTGCAGCCAGAAGAGTGTCGGCACCATGGCCATGCATTTGGTAAACACCTTGGGGGAGAAAAGCAAAACGAGACTGTCTGATAAAAGTGACTCATGTCCAAAATCAGAATTCAGCAGCAAACGAAGCAAAACTAGGATGCAGAGCAAGGCTTTAAATTTTTAAACACTTTAATAAAAATAATAAAAACAGATACAACAATACAACAAATGGATAAGCGCTTTCACACCTTAGACGGTGCTTCCTCAGATCCTTAAAACTATGGAATAGCTTTTCATTCATATAAAATTAACAACCAATCAAACTACACATTCTAATGTCACATAAAACTAAACCTAACTGGATGTACGATAAATAATCATTAACATAATACGAAAATCTCTCTATTTAAAGAGGTGAATATAATCAGCCAGCCAATGGCAGGTGCATCAGAAAGCTCAGCTGCCTATTGAAACAAGCATAATTAGCATAAACCTAATATTAAAATGAAATACCACATGCCAAGATATCACTAGATCTCACGGGATATAAAGTAATCAATCGTTGACAAAATATAGAGACAGCTCTACATAATCACAATTAGTCAATGGCATGCATAGCTGGAAGCAATCCTCATCTTCTTTCGGCTGTTCTCATTAGGGGTCGCCACAGCAGATCACCCGTTTCCATTTCTTCCTGTTCTCTGCATCTTGCTCTGTCACACCAACCACCTGCATGTCCTCTCTCACCACATCCATAAACCTTATCTTAGGCCTTCTTCTTTTCCTGTTACCTGGTAGCTTCACGCTTAGCATCTTTTTCCCAATATACTCAGCATCCCTCCTCAGCACATGTCCAAACCAACGTAATCGTGCCTCTCTGGCTTTGTCTCCAAACCTTCCAACCTGGGCTGACCCTCTAATATACTTATTCCTAAGTCTGTCCACCCTCATCACATCCAGTGCAAATCTTAACATCTTTAATTCTGCCACATCCAGGTCAAACTCCTGCCTTTTTGTTAATGCCACTGTCTCCAACCCATATAACATAGCTGGTCTCACTACCTTCTTGTAGACCTTCCCTTTCACTCTTACAGGTACTCGTCTGTCACAAATCACTCCTGACACTCTTCTCCACCCAACTCCATCCTGCCTGTACTCTCTTCTTCACCTCTCTTCCACACTCACCGTTACTCTGAACTATTGACCCCAAGTACTTAAACTCATCCACCTTCGCCACCTCTACTCTTTGCATCCTCACTATTCCTCTATCCTCCCTCTCATTCACACACATATATTCCGTCTTAGTCCTGCTGACCTTCATTCCTCTTCTCTCTAGAGCATATCTCCATCTCTCCAGGGTCTCCTCCACCTGTTCCCTACTCTCACTACAGATCACAATGTCATCTGCAAACATCATAGTCCACGGGGACTCCTGTCCGATCTCGTCTGTCAAACTGTCCATCACCATTGCAAATAAGAAAGGGCTCAGAGCTGATTCTTGATGTAACCCCACCGCCACCTTAAACACATCCGTCACTCCCACCGCAGACCTCACCGCTGTCACACTACCCTCGTACATATCCTGTACCACTCTTACATACTTTTCTGACACTCCTGACTTCCTCATACAATACCACAACTCCTCTCTAGGCACCCTGTCATATGCTTTCTCTAAGTCTACAAACACACAATGCAACTCCTTCTGACATTCTCTGTACTTCTCCATCAACACTCTCAGAGCAAAGATCGTATCTGTAGTGCTCTTTCCCGGCATGAAACCATACTGCTGATCACTAATCATCACGTCCCTTCTTAACCTTGCTTCAACTACTCTTTCCCACAACTTCATGCTGTGACTGATCATTTTAATCCCTCTGTAGTTACTACAGCTCTGTACATCACCCTTATTCTTAAAAATCGGTACCAAAACACTTTTTCTCCATTCCTCAGGCATTCTCTCACTTTCCAAGATTTCATTAAACAATCTGGTTAAAAACTCCACTGCCATTTCACCTAAACACCTCCATGCTTCCACAGGTATGTCATCTGGGCCAACAGCCTTTCCATTCTTCATTCTCTTCATAGCTATCCTTACTTCCTCCTTGCTAATCCATTGTCCTTCATGATTCACTATCCCTACATCATCCAACCTTCTCTCCCTCTCATTCTCTTCATTCATCAACCCCTCAAAGTACTCTTTCCATCTCCTCAACACACTCTCCTCGCCAGAGTATGTTTCCCTCATTATCCTTTATCACCTTTACCTGCTGCACATCTTTCCTAGCTCGGTCCCTCTGTCTAGCCAATCAGTACAGGTCCTTTTCTCCTTCCTTAGTGTCCAACCTTTCATACAACTCTTCATATGCCTTATCCTTAGCCTTCGCCACCTCTCTCTTTGCCATGCACCTCATCTTCTTATACTCCTGGCTGGAAGCAATCCTGCCTATCAAAAAGAGAAAGATTAAAATACACATGTTGAGGGTTTAACATAATAAAAGTAAAATAAACTATCAAATCCAAGGAAGGCATAACAACAAAACGAAGACAAACAGAAATGCATAGATAAACAATTAAATTCTATTTATTGACAAGAATCAGAATTTAAAAAGAACTAAAAAACAAGGTAGTATCAATACACCATAAATAAGGACATTTATAGAAGATTACACTGACTGGATGCAACGTAAACATAATACAGAAATCACTCTATTCAAATAAACCAATATAATCAGCCAATGACAGTTATATATCAGGAAACTGACCTAGCTATGAAATGCATTGTAAGGTAATCCAAAACATAATAAAAAAACAAACAAAAAAAACAAATCAAGTTAGTCAATGGTAGGTATCTCAAAAAACTATACTAGCTGTCAAAAAGAGCAAAATTAACATAAGCCTAATATCGGAATGAAATGCATGCCACATATCGGTGAATATCACTGGATGTAAAGTGAGCAATCACCAACAAAAAAAAAAAAAGAGAGAAAGCTCTAACTGAATAGATGAACACGGTCAGCCAATGGCATGCATAGCAGGAAGCTATCCTGCTTATCAAAGGAAACAAAATTATCATAAACATAATAAATGGTTAACATTGTAAAAACAGAACAACTTATCAAAAAGCACATCATCAAAGCAAAGCTAAACCAAAGCACTAAAATACACAAATCTAATCTAATCACAAATAACCAATGTTAAAAAGAAACCAAAATCAAACTAATATCAATATTTTAGAAATTAAGGATATTACAAGGAAAATTTGTTTTTCAGCTGACTGGATGCAAGATCTCTACACACTGGCATGATATGGAAATCACTCTATTGAAATAAATAAATGTAATCAACCAATGGCAGGTATATCAAGAGGCCAAACCACCTATTAAACACAGCGGAAATAGCATAAGCTTAATATTAGAATACAATGTAATACTAAATCTCACTGGATATGAAATGAACAATTACTGGCATAATAAGGAGATAGCACTAACCGGAAAGATCAATAAAGTTAACCCATGACATGCATGAGAAAACTATCAAGTCCGTCAACAAGAGCAAAACTGACAAACCTAACACTTGCATGATAAAGGGTTCACAGAGGAAAAATAAAATGACCTGTCAAGCCAATAAGAGCACAAAATCACAACAAAACTAAATAAATGTAACTGATAATTTTATGAAGGTAAAACGTAGTTACAGATAAACAATTTATCAGCAATAAGCCACCAGTAAACCTCAAGGTATAGAATGCAAGCTCTACATCCTACCTAAAATGATGGCATAATTTAACATGTGGTTTAAGAGGTACAGTTTTATTTAACCCAAATCCTTTATCTGCTTGTAGCAATGAAATCCTTCAGTCTTGTTCACTATATCCCATAGCCTCAGGTCAGTGTTACATATGTGTAAGAACAAAAGCACAAAGGAGTGCGAAGGCCCATATCTCGTAATGTGTTTAGCTAAATCATTCCTCATACTGCACACCCTTATCTCATAAAGATATTCACGAACCCACTCTTTTAATGAGCAGTTCATCTTTCCTACATAGAAACAATGACAGGTTGTACATCTAGCTAAATAAACCAAATCAGTAGTGGAACAATCAGCATACAACGAAAACCTATATACCCTCCCTGTGGATGGGTGCTTGAAGAAACTTGCATTTGCATCTATATATTTACAATAATTACAAGTCCAACAGGAATAAGTCCCATGTCGATCAGACTGCAGTGCTAAACTACTATTAGACCTCTTATAACACAGTAAATATTTAAGGGACTTTTTGTTCTTAAAGGTGAATTTGGGTCGCTCTTCAACAATAGTCCTTAAATTATCATCTGCTGTCAATATATTCCAATTCTTCCTGAACACATCACAAATGATTATCAGAGGAATAGAATAAAGGAACTCCAACTCTAGAGGAATCACCTGATCCTATATTACCCTCTATCAGAGGTTGCATAGTGTAGAAATAGGGTTTAGCTCCACCACCCTTCTTATCTACAGCTGACGAATTTAGAGACTGGCCAACCTCGACCTCAAAATAACCTCTACATCTAATATTAGCTTTAAAACAAAGACAACTGTTTAACACATTCTTCTTCAACACATACTGATCTAGAGATATACATCCCTTGGCCTTTAATTATATTCTTATAAATATATCTGGGATGCATACTATCCCTATGTAAAATATGATTCCTTCTTCAGGATATTCTATATAAATTTGAGGCAAACAGGACATCCAACTTTCTACAGACCCAAACATTTAGGAACTCAATCTCTGAATTACAATAACTCAGGGTAAAATACAAAAATGAGGTAGTAGAATTAAGATAGTCAAGAAACCTTGAAAGATCAAACCTAGATCCACTCCATAACAGGAAAACATCAACAAAACTTTTATAGTAAACAATAAATTCAGAGAACTCATTCCCCACAAGTGTTTGGGTATTCTCCCAATGCATTAAAACAGCACTGGCATAGCTGTTCGTTCAACAGGTGCCCATGGCAACCCCTAACTTCTGTAAATAATACTTAGCCTCAAAGACAAACACACTATTATTCGAAAGTAAATCTATAAACAGGCAGATGAGATTAATTTTCTCAATCTCATAGTCTGTATACTTCATAAGAAACTCCTTTGTGAACTCTAGACCTACTTCATTAAGTACAACTGTGAACAAAGACTGGACATTTAGTGTTACTAACAAAATGCCCCTAGCCTTAGACAGACCACTAGTGCATTCATAGAGGGAAGACAAAAACTGTTTAGTATCCCTTAGAACTGTAGGGACTTTATCCAAAGCTGATCTAACCATTTTCTCAACATAAATCGATAATGTTTCAGTAAGCCAACACCTTCCAGAAACTATAGGCCTCATCGGTGGATGCTGTGGGTGTTTATGTATTTTGGGTAGACCAAACTGGGACCACAGGACAATCTACCCAAAGATAGTCGTAAAGCTCTTTTGTTATATACTGACTCACAGCACAGCCATATAACTCTTTATGTAACCTTTTAATAATGAAATCCAACTCAAGTCTACTAAGTAATGCATAAGCGGAAGTATCTGATAATAAAAGATGCAAACTATTAGAACAGAACTTCGTATCCATAAGGACTATGGCACTGACTTTATCGGCTGGGCGTATAACTATGTCTTTCACATCTTGTAACTGGCATAACACCTCATATTCCAATCTACTCAAATTAGGTTTTGCTGCATTTCCTATCTACACAGCTCAATCTTTCCCTTAAATTTAATTCACAAATTTTCATAAAAGCTTCCAATAAAGGATGCAGAGAGGGTACAAATGTTCAGGGGCTCTTATAAATATTCCTTGCCTAAATATTCCTGGTCTTATCAGAGGGATATATAAACTTCAACATGACATTCCTAGTTAAGAATTTCAGATCTAACATGACACAAAAATCATTTTCTTGAGGGTATAAAAGATGTACCTTTCTCCAACACAGATAACTGTTTAGGAGTCAGCTCTACTGACAAAATTTTACCTACTAGGGAGTCTTCGCCGGACTCCATATACATTTGACAGTAGGTGTTAGGGATTGTCCGTGTATTGGTTTCCTGTGCTTCCTTCCGCTGCTCTGCGATCTTTGTTTGGCTGACACCTCTCTGATAAGGAGAGGCAAAGATGAATCTTTAGATGTGACAGGCAACATTTTCCTATGCGCATCATTTCCCAGAAAAGGTACATTATTGTCCATTCCTACAGATGTTCCCTTACCAGTAACAATGTGCCCATTGGTGGAGGTAGTTTGCATATCATAGGCAGGACCTTTACAAGATCTGATAACATCAAAAGTATCATTCAGGATAAGTGCAGTCTCAGTCCTATTCACTGTCAAATTAACATCCACTGTACACAGTGCAGTAGTCTGTACTTTAGGCCATGAAAAAACATTCCCTCATTTAAAATCTGTAAGATCTCTCTCTACTTAACTACTACTACTACTACAATTTATTTTCAAACAGTGAAACATCACTTGTGAGTTCATCCAATGCAGAATGAAAAACATCAAAAGGGAAAGTACTTAGTAACTTTTGAAATCATACGCTCACTTCTTTCAACCACTCTATTGGTCTAAAAAGTCTATAAGTAGCTTCATGTAGCTGAAGCTCATATCTAAATTCAACTTCTGCCACTTTGTAAAAGCTGCGGATACACCTTGCCATAGGTGGGCATTTTGATAATTCTCAGCCCGGCTACCTTATAATGAATACAGGCTTCCAAATGAAGACTCTGATATTGAAGATGTTTAAGTCTAAACAAATCAATCTCTGTTTAAAAAGAGAGTGGAATGCTTCAATGTCATATTCTGCTCAGTCACTTCTTCACTTTCCATAACATATTGAGTGAGCAAAGGGTTACCCTTCCACTCTCAGCGTATGTGCAAAATGTTCATGTCACTCGAATTGCTTTGCCGAACCAGCCATATTTGGGTTATAATCCAGCTCAATGCTTGTACCTTCCACCATGCTCTCATCAGCAGGAGGAAACTGCAGTACAATATTTACATAACAGGCATCCTGAAGGTACAGCACATCCAGTCTTCCTCCTCCTCCAGAAGAAAAATTGGATAGACTCATGACCATCCAGAACTTTGTGTTCTTTATAAACATATTTAGACTGCTGAGGTCCAATATTGGCCTGAGGTCCTTATTTGGTTTTTGGAACTAAGAATAATTTTGAGTATACTCCAGATACTCTGTTGTCAGGTGATTTTTTTCTAGAAGTCAAGAAATTTATTGTGCTGTGGTCCTTTTTGCCAGGATGGAAAATCAAAAAGGGTCTTGTAGGAAGGGACTGGTTTGGATTGGAAAGGAATTATATAGCCTCTAGAGTTTATTCTCTTCACTCATGAATCTTGTGTGATGTCTATCCAATTTCCCCAGTGAAAACTATTCTACTGAACAGCTAGGTTCCCCCCTTTGGACGTCTTATCATCTATACAGTGTGCCAAACAAATAAGATCCTGACCTGACACTCCCTCTGTTTTGAGAAGTCAGCTGAACTGTTTGTCCAAACCACCATTCCAGCACTTTTTGAATGCTCTGTGCAGCAAGTGAGACCACAGGGATTTCTGTAAAACAACAGGCAAGAACAGAGGCCTGCCTTGGACTGAACCATATCCTGACACTCCCTCTGATTTCAGACATCAGCCAATTGCTTGTCCATACATCTATTCCAGTGTCAATGGATTGCATTGCGCACCAGGGATTTCTGGAAACAAACAGTCAAGAACAATGCCCTATCTTGCCCCAAGTATGTTTTATTTGTTAAACTAGATGCCCAGCCAGTAGTACTATCATTATATTGCACAAGAATTTTCCTACTATAATCTGTCCAGCTGGTGAAGTTGTGAACACTTGAATAGGACATAGAATTAAATAACCCAGTAACCTACAAAAAATAAAATGTCTTCACGTCCTCAAACAATCTCTGCTCCATTACTTATATACAGTCTCTCCCTCCCTATTCACTACCACTGTAACCAACATGCTTCTCATAATACACTTTCCCATTCTAGCACAAACTTGTCATCTTACAGATTACCACTTCCCCCAAAACATACAACTCCTGCATCCAGCCTCCTAATTAACCCAGATTTCTACAACACCTATGCCAACATTCAACCTTGCTTCTTTTAACCTCTGCCTCATCTACTGTCTAAAACAAAATCCTTCACATCACTGTTCCACAAAATGATGATATCATCCAGGTAACGACCATAAAATGTCCATAAGTTAGCGTAATGACAATTAAAAATACTATCTTTTTCCCAAAATGCCAGTGCAGCGTTCGCAAAAATGGGAGCACAGGCTGCCGCCATTGCTATCCCCTTAACTTGTTTAAATAACTGTTGTTCGAAGGTAATAATAATGGTATCTAACACTAGTTCCATAAGTGTTCTAATTGTTAAGATGGTGTTATGATTTAGGGTAGTGTATTGGCAAAGATATTGGTTAGATGCCAACATTATTACTTTCGAACAGCAGTTATTTAAACAAGGGGGTAGCAATGGGGGCAGCCTGTGCCCCCATTTTTGCAAACACTGTACTGGCATTTTGGGAAAAAGATATTTTTAATTGTCCTTATACTAACTCATAGACATTTTACAGTTGTTACCTGGGTGATATAATTTTGTGGAACAGTGATATGACAGAATTAGAAGGTTTTCTTGAATTCCTGAACATCAGCACAGATTTTCTTGAATTTACACATTCTATGAGTGTTACAGAGGTAAATTACTTAGGCATTACTATCAAGAAAGATGTGGTCAATAAACATTTCACCTCCACTATTTTCTGCAAGCCCACCTACTACAATAGCCTTCTACATTTTAATAGTTACCACCCCCTGCACCAAAAGGCGGCTTTAGTAAAAAGAAAGGGGGTACGGCTTGCCAGGATATCTGAATATGATCAATTTATAGAGCAAATTGAGACCACTAAAGGGATGTTACTACATAGAGGTTATCCAGATTATTTAAACAACATCCTTCAGGAGGTAATAAATAAAAGAGCTAGTGGCTATTTTTTTCCCTTCTTGGTACAGGGGAAGGGTTATCAAACAAGGAAAATCAAGAGACTAAGGCTTTCCATAAAAAATCTGCTATTTTCAAGTTTAATCAGCATTTTTACAGTACCAGAAATATTATTGAACATAACTGGAACATATTTAGAATTGATGCAGAACAGGCACAGTTGTTAGGCCCTGTTCCTAACATTGTATATAAAAAGGAATGTAGCATCAAAAATATGCTGGAAAGGCAGAAATGTGATCCTGATATAGGTGCAGGGATGGTTAAATGCTGCTATTGCCTACAATGCCAATATCATTAAAGCCAAGGAGATTTGTATTCCCAATTATGGGAGACGCACTATACAAGGGAAAGTCTCCTGCAGCAGTAAAGGAGCTGTGTACCTCGCCCTATGTACCCAATTTCCGAGTTTTTACACTGGTAAAATTAAAAATGTATTTAGAAGTAAAATTTTACCAACGCTACTATGACATCAGTAGGAAAGATATTAAAAATGTATTACCAGGACATACAGTAACCAATGAAGGACATGGGTTCAGATTTATTATCATTGAACAGGTTAGGATGGATGAAAGAGGTGGGCCACTCAACGATTAACTAGAAATGGCTGAGCTTAGATGGCAAATTAGGACGAATGCATCTGAAGGTCTTAATAGTGCAGTATCCATCAACTCTGTTCTTAGGCTCAAGGCACAATTTCTTATATGACAGTCATCGATACCTACTATTATTGTTTTGATTATTTTTAACTTATCAACCATGGTAGTGGTGCTGCGGTAGCATTGTCGCCTCAGAGCAAGATGTTGTTGCGTTCGATTCTCAGCTAGAGCGTCTTTTGTGTGGAGGCATGCGTGAATGGGCATGCCTTCGTTGAAGGTTGTGCGTCAGGGCTTGTAACTTGACACGTAAAAATCCACTACCAAACATTAGCGGACCGGAGTTCCACCGTGGCGACCCCTAACCGGGATAAGCCGAAAGACACAACATCATAGGATATCTTTAATTGTCAAGTATTTTTTATATGCTTTTAATTACATTTTTTCTTTTTTACTGTGAGTGCAATATATATATATATATATATATATATATATATATATATATATATATATGTTGCTCTTTAAATGTTTCTATGTCGTTTCAGGACATTATTTTATCAATTAGTTAATAATGTCGACTAATTTGGTGGAATAGTATATAGAAGGCTGTTGAGTAACATGCTGTGTTCAAGAGACGAAAGCGCTCAATAAACGGTTGTGTGGACTGGATCCTGTTCTGCTTTTTGGATAATACACACCACACACACACACACACACACACACATATACATATATAAATATAAATATATATATATATATATATATATATATATATATATATATATTTCTGATGGAGTACTCTGTAGGGAATTACACTCCCAGAAGTATGTTCCCAGTTACTTCTTTTTTCCCTGTCACACCTCCAACATTTGGTATCTACCTGAGGAAAAATTCTTTGAAGTCTGCTTGGGATATAAAAAATACATCTGAAAACACTTCCAAGTAAAACCCCTAAATCTTGTGGATTTTGTTGCATATTTGCGAGCCATATATATATATATATATATATATATATATACATATGTGTGTGTGTGTATATATATATATATATATATATATATATATATACACACACACACACACACATATATATATATATATATATATATATACCCTCACATTTTTCACATGTAAATTGCTTTTATATATGCCCTCCCATTTTTCACATGTAAATTGCTTTTCAAGTCTGTTTTATGAATGTTTTCTAACGTCTTATAGTTATCATGCACCATTTTATACGCCTTAAAATTATCCATTTTTAACAGCAGCTTCTGTTGGATTTGACTAAACACATGACCAGGGGTCATCTTTCACTTGGGACTCCTTTATCCCTTCTCTTTACCTATACTCCAATATCAGTCCCCTGGTAGGGAAGGCAGTTTCTAACCAGCAGTCAAAATTTTTCTAGGCCTCACCACACTTTATTACCTTTCCCCTCTCTAGTTATTTGCTCCCACTAACTTGCATCTTTTGCACTTTTCTAAAGTAAATTCTAGCACACTTTCCTATTTTCTGCACCCCTACTTGCAGTCATGCCTATTGGCAAAATCTCCTTTTCTCAATTACTGTGTTGGCTTAATTCTTAGGATACTTTCTGCAACTTAATGAATATAATAGTCTGCATGTTTGTTATTATTCTCTTCAAGGATCTGCATCCAAAATCCCAATTTCTCATTTCCTGACCTCCCTCTACACACCATCATCATCCCTTTCCACTTTGATTAATTTTAACCTTCTACTTGTGTTTTGTATACAAGGCTTAACTGCACTGGGGTTTGGCAGGGAGCTGGCATAATGGTTAAAAAATGTTTACCTTACAGACACAGAGTATAAGGTTTGATTCTCACCTGTAGGAAGAATGGCTCCCCCCCTGGAGTCATAAGCCCAAGAATTACCTATAAAGCTATCAGCCTAAAATATCCCTTCAAATCAGGTGACCCTAAATCACCTTGTTCTATTGGGAGGATGAACTTATCCCACTTAACTCTTGCCCTTGCCCCTCCCCAAATAAATTATTTCAACTTTTTATTAATTAGTGTCCACATCCTCTCCTCTGGTTGATAAAAATATGCCTGAGCTCTATATATAAAACTAAAGGGACTAAAAACATTTTACTGCTTCTATCTTACAATCCATAAACAACAGCTTTCAGATTCTCAGTTTTTGCATTATCTTTTGATTAGCCTCTACCCACATATCCTTAGCTGCCATGTCAGAAGCCCTTTTAAATTGTGTTTTCATAAATATGGGTATTGCTGAAACAATCTGTGTGTGGGTACACACTTTACAGCTACAGCCTTTGTTTTAGCTTCATTCATTTTATTTCCTGAAAAGACTTGAAACTGTACCAAAATGTTCCATATCACTGCGATATACTCCTTCTGGTCCTTCTGGATTTATCACATACAAAGTAATACATTTTGCAAAGTCAACTTTTCGGGGTTACCTTACCAATTACATTCCTTGAATTTCTGATTCCCTTTTTTTCTTAGCCAGTGGTTTTAAATATAAAGCAAATAAAGGAGAAAGAGGGTACCCTTACCCATTTCCTCTGTTCAAACACAATTTACTGAAGAGGAACCTTCCCACTTTAATTCTTGCCTCCAGTCCTTCACATATCCTTCTAATTAACCATATTATTTTATCAGGGAATGAAAATGCTTCCAATGCCCTACTTGTAGAATCCCAGGCTACCCTGTGAAATGTTTTCTCTGCATCAAGACCCATCAATAGCAGCAGCATTTTCTTATATTCTGCTTCCCTCTGGATCATCCTTGTTTAATTAATGTTGTCAAATGTTTGCCCTTTTCATGAAAACTTTCCTGTAGACTGATTATACAACATTATTTTTTATCTCATCTCCTCTGATCTTAAGCATTAGTTTTTGAGTCTCATGCTCCTCTAACCTTGGCATGATTAAGCTTTCCATAAATATTTCCATTTGCGCTCTTTCCTGGTTTCTACATTCCTCTGCTTTATACAAATCTTCATCAAATTTCTGTAATATCTATAATACATATTTAAGTAAATAAAACAAACAAAGCACCCTATAACAGCTAAAGGCAGTCCTTGGATAAAATGTGAAAACTGAATAAAAGCCTGGAAAAACCGCCATGATGAGAATCACTTCCTCCTTTAACAGAAAGAAAGAAACAAACAGGTTAACGAATAAAATCCAAGAGCTCTAGTAAAAGAGGAGTGCTTTCGGCTCTTCAGTCTTCATCAGATCTAAAAATGAGCTCTATTCACTAGTTTAAAAACATAGTCCCCATCCAATCAGACGTTTATCATTTTGTGACATCATACTGAGCAGGTGTAACACACTTTTTAACATCTTAAAGCTATAGCGCTAGCTGCAAAAACCAGGCCTTCCTAACATTAAAATAAAGTCATGAAGAAAACTGAATGAATTAAATCCTTGGTTGCATAAACTAAAATTCTATGGAGGTTTTGTGGATGATGTGTTTACTTTGTGGGTTGGCAGTGTCCAAGATTTACTTGATTTTCAAGAATATTTGAATGGGACCACTGATTTCCTTAGGTTCACTCTTAATTATTCAAGTAAAGAAATTGATTTCTTGGATGTACGACTCACCTGTGATGTGGACTTGGGTATAAACACCTGCATTTATCGCAAAGAGACATGGAAGAACCATTACCTACATAGAAATAGCATGCACCCTCATCACATTTTAAAAAAATATCCTAGAAAATCAGATCATTAGAACTTCTAGGCTCTGTACAAGAGATTGTGATTTAACGCAAGAAACTGAGCAGATATAGGGCTTCTTACAGGATAGAGGCTATTTGGAACGAGAAATTGTTATGAGAGCAGATAAGCTGGAGAATATTAGGAAAATAAGTGGATGTCCTTCGTTCAGGAAAAAAGATGTGATGAGGCAAACAAAAAGGAATTTGAGAGAGACAACGGATCTCAATAAGACTCTAAATTGTCTGATGACCTATAGTTCTGACTCTCAACTAGTATTTGACACCATACACAAGTACTGGCCAGTCTTGACAGAGAATGAAAAAATTAAAGAGATAGAAGGGGAGAAACCACGTTTTACTTACAAGAACAAAAAGAACATAAAAAGGATGCTATGCTTCAAAGATCGAGTTTCAAAAATAATTGGATTCCAGACATCTAAGAAAGGCACATATAGATGTGGCAAATGCAAAGCTTGCCCTAATATAAACACCAGCCACTGCTTCTCACATCCTATTTCTGGTCAAGACTTCCATTTTAATGGATCTGCTACCTGCCTTTCCCGAGATTTAGTTTATCTAGCTAACTGCAAGAAATGTGCAGCTTTCTATGTAGGTAAAACTAACCAGTTGTTTAAAGCTAGGATTATGCAACATCTGCAAGATATCACTAAAGCTGATACTAATAATGCATTAGCCACTCACGTTACACAGTTTCCCACACACACATTTACTTTTATGGTCTTGGATCACATCGTACCCAATTTTCGTGGAGGTGACCTTAAAAATCTTACAGAAATACGAGAAACTGAGTGGATAATAAATCTTAGAGCCGACAGGCATCCAGGTATAAACAATATAGTACCACTGAAGCCTCTGCTTAAAAACAGACGCTTCAACATTTTCTGAAAGTTTTCTTCATGACTATTTTAATGTTAGGAAGGCCTGTTTTTTGCAGCTAGAGCTATAGCTTTAAGATGTTAAAAAGTGTTACACCTACTCAGTATAATGTCACTAAATGACAAACGTCTGGATGGGACTATGTTTTTAAACTAGTGAATAGAGCTCATTTTTAGATCTGATGAAGGCTGAAGAGCCAAAAGCGCTCATCTTTTACTAGAGCTCTTCGATTTTATTCGTTTACCTGTTTGAGTGTTGATATTAAAGGAGGAAGTGATTCTCATCGTGGTGGTTTTTTCCAGGCTTTTATTCACTTTTCACATTTTATCCAAGGACTGCCTTTAGCTGTTATAGGTTGCTTTGTTTGTTTTACTTACTTAAATTGGTTTATGCACTCTATACAGTACATGATGGATTTATGCACTGAAAGAAATAGGAATGTGCTCCAACAAACTTCCTTTGGGAATTCAGGTGAGCAGATCAATCCACTTCTCACTTTGAATTTGGATGCACAATTTGTAGAAACTAAACTGCATCTAAACCTAATGTTAATTTTGACAAGGCATTACATAAAGTAGAAAACGCTACCTTTCATATCTTAAACGCCTTCAATGGCAGCACTTTCATTTAGAGGTGAGCATCCATTATAAAATCATACAGAGAGGTATGCATATAAAATGTATGCCGAGTTATGGAAATAGCCACCCTCAGCTATTAACTAAGTGGCAAGCGTTAAATTTGCAGACTAGCTTTGCTTATATGAATCTTTTGATTGACTATTTTAAACCAGAAGAGGAAAGTATTAAAGAGCTAATTCAGAAAAAACAGAAAGAGTTGGAAGAAATGAATTTAGACGATACCTGTCTCAGTCGGCTTGAAACACTACAACATAACTTAAATGTTTATGATAATAGATTTAAGGAACAAAATACACACAAATTATTATGTGATTCTATTGATTTTAAGCTAGGCCATATCTTTGAATGGCCTAAAGAAGATTTTAAATCTACAAATCGAGCTATGAAAGTTGACGGAGGTACGAATATGAGGAAACATGTGATGTTTTTGAGGACTGATTTGCCTACACAGAAGGTGATAGGACAGATTGAGATTGTTCCCTCCCATACACCTAGTTCAGCCTCTGGGCTTTCCCATCCTAATCTCACACAGGAAGTGACTAGCGCTGTTAACAACCAGGATAATGACAGTGCTACACCTTTGCGAAATACTCCAAATCCTGAAGGTGTGAATTTGAATATTGATAATTCAGCTACTTGTTTCTCAGCACTTGTAGTTAGAACCAAAGAAGGTGTCATACATGCACTATTTCAAAACTTACCGTTTTTTCTGAAGCAGCACCCAGAACGCAGTTCTCGACTGCAAATCAGAGAAAGAAAAAGAAAAAAACTGCTCCACTGAATAATGAAGCCAACAGCTTAGTATTTAATATTTCACAATTGCAACTAAGTGATGAACAGATAGGGATTCTTACAAAGGACTGAGCTTTATACCTTCTATCCATTCGAACGTGAGTTTAGCCTTGACATAAGGTACTTTTGTAGAAATGTCACACTAAAAAGTATTTTTGGTAGTAACCAGCGAATAGAAGGTTGTCGTTTCAAGAAACCTAGTACCTTTGTACCAGCAAATCCACCAAATGTCGAACTATTTGCTCACTTATGTGAAAATGAGATTTATGAGCATAGGAGTCAAGGGGGTCATAAACAACACTTCTCTAATATGACGCCGAGAGAAAGATTAGCTCTAAATGAGCTTAAGGAGAATGAGATGATCGTAATTAAACCAGCGGACAAAGGTGGTGCCAGTGTCGTTATGGATTCGACATGGTATGCCACTACAATGGAATCTATGTTAAGTGATTCACTCACCTATATTAAGCTTACCAAAAGTGAGTTAAACTCCATCAGCAATAAAGTGACTGATACTTTGGAAACACTTCTGTTACAAGGGCTATTGAGTCAGGAACTGTTTGACATTTTCAAGGTGGAATATCCTACTATTCCCACCATCAGCGGTCTATAAAGACCTGCACAATCCCCCTCTACACCCGACTGTCGCAGGACGAAACTGGGTAACAGAACCTCTATCTGTTTATTTAGACGATTCCATAAAAGACTATGTCAAACAGGCCGAGAAGGTCTTGAGGGATACAGGTGATATTTTAGAACGTTTGCATTGCTTACTAGAAGCTGAAGGAATTCCCAAAGGTTTACTCTTTGTAACTATGGATGTTTGCAACCTCTTCACTGTTATCCCTAATCAATATGGTATAGAGGCCATCAGTACATTCTTAACAGACTTGAATGGTAAGCATGATCTTATCTGTGACCTGCTGAGATTAATACTTGATTCTAACATTTTCACATACAGCAGTGCTTACTATTTACAGAATTGGGGAGTAGCGATGGGTACCCCATGTGCTAACAGTTACTCAAATCTTGTATTAGCCCAATGGGAGAAGACCAAAGTCCTAGATGAATTAAATCCTTGGTTGCATAAAAAAGAAGTTATGTACTCACCATAACATTCCATCTGAGTAGTTATACTTCATTTTTCTGCAACCTGTGGGTATACGGATCTGTATCGGATCCAAGATGGCAACTTTTTTTCTAGCATCTGCTCCAAGCTCCGAGCTCCTCCCCTTACCCATAATGCTCTACCATCTCCTATCTTCCCTCAGATCGAGTTTGCTGCAACTAAAAACATAAGCATCTCAACCCAATAAACCAAACCTGAAAAGACAGGACAAGATCCGGGGGACGGAGGGAGAGAATGTTGCAGAAAAATGAAGTATAACTACTCAGATGGAACGTTATGGTGAGTACATAACTTCTTTATCTGAAGTAGTTAACTTCATTTTATCTGCAACCTGTGGGACAGAGTCCCCAGCTACTCCGATCCTGGGAGGCCCTAATGGAAGGATATTCCTGAGCACCGCAGAGCCAAAGGATGCTCCACCCCTTGAAATCAGATCTAATTTGTAATGGGAAATGAAGGTATGTGAATTGGCCCAGGTCGCTGCTGCACAAATATCGTCCAAAGGCACCCTAGACCAAAAGGCAGCAGAAGTCGCCATGGACCTGGTAGAGTGAGCCTTAACAATACTAGGAGGAGATCAACCTTTTGCTTTGTAGGCATGTGAAATACAAAGAGTGATCCATCTGGCCAAAGAAACTTTAGAAATGGCTTTTCCCATAAATGCTTTGGAAAAGGAAACAAACAATTGGTCAGTCTTGCGGAAAGACTTCGTTCTATGAAGATAAAAATGAAGCTGTCTATGAACATCTAACAAATGGAGTTTGTATTCACCTTTATTTTGGAAGTTAGGAAAAAAAACTGGCTGATTAATGGACTGGTTTATGTTTGCTTTAGATGCCACTTTAGGTAAGAAGGAAGGGTTAGAATGGAGGGAGACTCTATCCTTATAGAAGACCAAATACGGAGGCACGGCAGACAGAGCTTGAAGCTCAGAAACCCTCCTAGCAGATGTAATGGCAACTAGGAAAGCGGTCTTCCAGGACAAAATTTTCAAGTCCACCAAAGCTGCAGGTTCGAAGGGAGGAGCCACCAATGCCTGTAAAACAAAACTAAGGTCCCAAGGAGGCACTGAATCCATGACAGGAGGACGTAATAGAAAAGTACCTTTAAGAAAAGCCTTACACAGCCTAGAGGAGGCTAAGGCCATGTTGTCTTCACCAACGTTAAAACTGGAAATGGCTGCCAATTGTACTTTCACTGTGGAGGAATTAGCTCCTTGCTGCAAGATACCAGACAGGAAATCCAACACCGCTGAAACAAAGGCTGTAAAGGGATCTATTTTTCTCTGTGAGGCCCAAATTGAAAAGTGCTTCCATTTACTGCAATAAAGTTTCCTAGTGGAGTCTTTAAGAGAAGCCACCAGAATGGACTTTACAGGGGATGAAAGACTGGGAGTCCTGGCAATTAACGGAACTGGAGCAACCAGGCTGTCAGATTGAGGCTGCCCAGATCGGGCGGACATGCTCCCGCCGGATGGGAGATTAGATCCGGGCAGGGATCCAGAACCCATGGGGGAGCTAAGAGATGAGACCAAAGGAATGGGAACCAAACCTGAAGAGGCCAGAATGGGACAATGAGGATCACTTTGTACTGTAGTCGGCAAGCTTTCTGAAGAAACTTCAGAATGAGTGGCAATGGTGGATAAGCATACAGAAGCCCGGGGGGGCCAAGCATGGACTACAGCATCTTTGGGGACTTCCCCTGGTGAGGGAATCAAAGAGAAGAACTCACTGCACTTCGTGTTGGAAGAAGATGCGTAGAGATCGCAGCAAGGCTGACCCAATGCAAGGAAGATCTCCTCAGCTACTGACCGTTTCAGAGACCACTCGTACGGCATCAAAATGGCCCGACTCAATCTGTCCACTAAAATGTTGGAGCACCCCGGGATGTGCGTTGCTATCAGAAATCGACCAGTGGAAATCGCCCATTCCCACACTCTCATGGCCTCGTGACATGGGGGTAGGATATGGTTCTCCCCTGCTTGTTGATATACCAGACAACCGACATGTTGTCTGACTGAATTGCAATCAATCAAAGAGGGAGGACTGCGTGAAAGGCTTCCAACGCTAAAAGCACTGCCCTCATTCTCTAGAACATTTATGTGTGACTTGGTCTCTGACTGGGACCACGTGCTTTGAACTGTACTTCCCAAGCAGTGTCTTCCCTACCCGAATTGGGAGGCATCCGTGGTCACTGTGGCTTGGACTGGAGATGATGCAAAGGGGCGTCCTTTTGATATCTCCGGTGAACTTAACTACCAAAGAAGAGACGTCCTGCAGGCATGACTGATCTTGATCGGAAATTCCATGGGCAGGTCTAACCAAGACCATTGAACAGCCAGAGTCCATTGAAGAACCCGCATGTGAAGGTGTGCACAAGGGAGAATCGATATGGCGGCAGCCATGGAGCCCAGAGCCCGGAGAGCCTTGCTCACCTTTGGAGAACTGGAGTTTGCTATGTGAGCTGTGTGGCACCTGAGGTGTAAGATCCTGTCTGGAGTTAAGAATACCTTCATCTGCTAAGTGTCTAGCCGTGCCCCAATGAAGTCTAGAACTTGTACTGGTTGCAATTGGGATTTGCAAACATTGACTAATTCCCAGTAGATCTGCCTACTGAATAAAATAATCTTGGGCCAGACACAAGTGATGCTTGTAGGGCGCAGCGAAGAGCCAGTCGTCCAGGTATGGAAACACCTGAATACCCTGAAGCCTCAGGTGAGCCACTACAACTGCCATTACCTTGGTGAACACCCTGGGGGCTGTGGTGAGACCAAAGGGTAGGGCTCTGAACTGAAAATGACTGGCTCCCAGCCGGAAGTGCAGAAACCTCCTGGAGCTTCTGTGTATTTTGATGTGGTAGTAAGCATCCTGGAGGTCTAACGAGCACATCCAGTCGCACTCTCGGAGATAAGGTAGAATAGACTGTAGGGTGACCATCCGGAATTTCTGTTTGGCTACCGACAGTTTTAATGTTGACAGGTCTAGAATGGACCTGAGGTCCCCCGTCTTTTTTGAAACCAAAAAGAACCTTGAGTAGATGCCTGATCCGGACTGATCGGGGGGGGGGGGGCCTGTTCGATGGCTCGTTTGAGAAGCAGGTTTGAAACCTCTACAGCCGCGGCCTCTCTGTGAGTGGGTGGAACATCCAAAGGCTGTTTTGTAATATTTGGAGGGGCAACAAATGGGATAGAGTAACCTCTGGATATTATCTGTAAAACCCAGCAATCTGTCATAATGGACTCCCATGCCACTGGATGTAAGGACAATTGTCCCCCGACTGCCTCCAGAGTAGGACAGTCGGGCAACCCCTCAGGGCTGCTGACCAGGTCTATCAGAAAAAGGTTCCCTACACCCGAAATTCCTAGGACCCCCTCTCTCTCTGGGTCGGCGTCGATCTTGTCCCCCTCTGCCTCTGGGGGAATAGTTGTCCTGAGAATCCCAGAAAAACAGAGATTTTCGGAACCACATCTTCTTCTGCCCTCTTTGATTCCTAGAGAAATACCGCAGAGGGTTAGAGAACCGGACTCCGATGGCAGACAAAGTCTTCCCGTCCTTTTCACTATGGAGAAGTGTGTCAAGTACTGTCGGGAAAAACTGTCGTAGAGAGCGTTGATAAACGATGCCTTGAAAGGATCCGTGAACTGACACAACCTGAGCCAGGCATGACGCCTCATGGCTATGCCTGTTCCCAGTCACCCTAGCTGCTCCTTCCATGGCATGGGAAAGGAGTCGCATCGACGCGTTTGAGACTGACTTCAGAGTAGACATTTTCACTGAGAACAACTGTCTGTCCTGCGGTGATAAAGACTCTGGGGGCGACTCTGCGAATTCCAAAGCAAGGTCTCGCTGAAGCCGAATCACATGTGCCAAAGAATTCAGTGCATGGATAGAAAAGTTCACTGAGGAATAGACGCACTTTCCAAACCTATCCACTAACCTGGACTCCTTGTCTGGAGGGTGGACTGAGGAACTCTCCTGTGCTAATTCCTTCTTTGTGGCCACTGCAACCAACATAGCATCAACTGGGGCTCCTTTCGACCAAGATTGTCTGTCGGAAGGGGGAGATAAAACCTTGTCAGGGCTTTTCGGGATGGGCTTAACGGTGTCAGGCTCCTTCCATGCCCTCATGATTGATAAGGTCCACCAAGGGGTCTGCTGGTGGGGACACCCAGGAAGTAGATGGGTCCGTGCCAAAGGCCTCCAGGAACACTGACTCATCCCCAGAAGGTTTTGGGGCTGACCAACCTCCCCTCTGGTGGAGGATCTCCATAATTTCTCCGAAGGAGATGTCTTTGGAAGGTGACCTGGGGGAACCTTCTCCTTCATCTAAGTCAGTGTCCGTAGTGAGGGACTCAAGGGAGTCCAACTGCCTCCTTTTGCACTTGCACTTACGGTGACCCTCTTCCATGGGACATTCAGAAGGGGATTCATGAGCCACAGGGGTTTCCTCAGGGAAATTAACCTGGGGATCCTCTGGCATGGGCTGTCCCTGAGACAGGATGAAGGGAGTCATCGCCAAATCCAGGGGGGCCTGGGTGGTATCCGAGGAGATGGGCTGGGGTCTCAATCCCTGGGAGAGAACCATCTCCACCACTTTGAAGGCCGAGGGAGAAGCCCTCCCTGGATCTGAAGTGGGGACCGGAGCTGAAGCCAGGGTAGCCTGAGGTCCGAGAGAACAGATCGGATCCGAAAAGGTCAGAGCAGAAGAATCCATCCCCCCGGGTCTGACTCCCTGACCGTGGCTCCCAGATTCACTCGGATCCAAACAAGTGAGATCCGAGGAACTCAAGGTAACAGCCGGAGTCGAGGTTGGAGGAACCGTCAGCGCCAAGCTACCAGCTCTGAAAAACTTTGGATCCAAGAGCCCTGAAGCCAAAGCACGGATCGGGGAAGAAGAGATGGGGCAGAAAAGAGGCATGGAGGTCCCCCCTCCAGAGGGAGAGGGGCCTGGCAAGACTCCCATCTGAATTTGGGTGTGAATGAATCTCCGCATCATCCTGTCCATGTCCGAAAGGCTCCGAGTCGACCTCAAAGAGGCCACTGACTCAGATCTGGCTGGTCTGCGCAATGGGGAGGAAGGCCTTGGGTCCGAATGTTCCAACAGCTCCAGTGAGAAACAAGGAGACCGGAGCCATGGAGAAACAGGCCTCATGTTCTTAGAAGGGGGACTGAGAAAGAGCTCCATGTCTGGGGAACTCTTACAATGTCTGTCCCTCCTCTTCTCCCTATCCTCTCTGCGCTTTTCTTTATCTTTTTATTTCTCTTTTTCTTTGTCAGCCACGCTGACTGAAGATTTGTCTTTAGAAGACCCATCACCAGAAGAAGAGGAAGGTTGAGTCCCTGTCTGGGTGGGAGGTGGAACACTAGAGACTGAGGCCGAGGCAGATTCCAGCATGGCAGCAGAGAGAAGACCTTTGGCTACTAGCTTGGCTTTCCGATCCCTAAGGGCCCTCAGATAAAACCAGAACAGATAGCACATTGAATGGACAAATGTGCCACTCCCAAGCAAATTACACACAAAGTGTGACCATCAGCCGGGGAGAGCCTATGGCCACACATTTTTTGAAAACAGGCTTCGGCTGATCAGCCATAGTCCTGCACCCAACAGTACAAACACTACCTACAAAAAAAAACACACACACAAACACAGGTAGTGGAAGGGCAGGCTTAATTACTACTCTCTACAAAACTTTTTGAACAAGCGAGACACTAAACAAGGGGAGGAAGGGAAAAAAATTCACTCAAACACACACTAGATACCAGAAAAATACCACTTACTATCTCTGAGCTCAGAGCAAAGGAGACCACGATGCACACTACTGGCGCAGCAAATGAGATCTGAGGGAAGATAGGAGATGGTGGGGCATTGTGAGTAAGGGGAGGAGCTCGGAGCTTATGCTAGAAAAAAGTTTCCGGCTCGGATCCAATATGGATCCGTATACCCACAGGTTGCAGATAAAATGAAGTTAACTACTTCAGATCTAAAACTTTATGGACGTTTTGTGGATGATGTGTTTATTTTGTGGGATGGCAGTGTCCAAGATTTACTTGATTTTCAAGAATATTTGAATGGGACCACTGATTTCCTTAGGTTCACTCTTAATTATTCAAGTAAAGAAATTGATTTCTTGGATGTACGACTCACCAATGATGTGGACTTAGGTATAAACACCTTCATTCATTCCAAAGAGACATGGAAGAACCATTACCTATATAAGAAATAGCATGCACTCTCATCACATTTTCAAAAATATCCTAGAAAATCAGATCATTAAAACTTCGAGGCTCTGTACAAGAGATTGTGATTTAACACAAGAAACTGAGCAGATACAAGGCTTCTTACAGGATAGAGGCTATTTGGAACGAGAAATTGTTATGAGAGCAGATAAGCTGGAGAATATTAGGAAAACAAATGGATGTCCTTCGTTCAGGAAAAAGGTGTGATGAGGCAAACAAAAAGGAATTCGAGAGAGACAGTGGATCTCAATAAGACTCTAAATTGTCTGCTGACCTATAGTTCTGACTCTCAACTAGTATGTGACACCATACGCAAGTACTGGCCTGTCTTGACAGAGAATGAAAAAATTAAAGAGAAAGTAGGGGAGAAAACATGTTTTACTTACAAGAACAAAAAGTACTTAAAAAGATGCTATGCTTCAAGGATGGAGTTTCAAAAAGAATTGGATTCCAGACATCTAAGAAAGGCACATATAGATGTGGCAAATACAAAGCTTGCCCTTATATAAACACCAGCCACTGCTTCTCACATCCTATTTATTATGGTCAAGACTTCCATTTTAATAGATATGCTACCTGCCTTTCCCAAGATTTAGTTTATCTAGCTAGAGATATCACTAAAGCTGATACTAACAATGCATTAGCCACTCACGTTATACAGTTTCCCACACACTCATTTACTTTTATGGTCTTGGATCACATCAACCCAATTTTCGTGGAGGTGACCTTAAATAGCTTACAGAAATACGAGAAACTGAGTGGATAATAAATCTTAGAGCTGACAGTCATCCAGGTATAAACAATATAGTACCACTGAAGCTTCTGCTTAAAATCAGATGCTTCAAAATTTTCTGAATGTTTTCTTCATGACTTTATTTTAATGTTAGGAAGGCCTGTTTTTTGCAGCTAGAGCTATAGCTTCAAGATGTTAAAAAGTGTGTTACCCCTACTCAGTATGATGTCACTAAATGGCAAATGTCTGATTGGATGGGCCTATGTTTTTAAACTAGTGAATAGAGCTCATTTTTAGATCTGATGAAGGCTGAAGAGCCGAAAGCGCTCATCTTTTACTACAGCTCTTGGATTTTATTCGTTTACCTGTTTGTTTGTTTCTATTAAAGGAGGAAGTGATTCTTATTGTGGTGGTTTTTTCCAGGCTTTTATTCAGATATCTATAATACCTCTTCAGGATCTCTAGGTATTTTCCTTGTTATGGGTGCCTTAAGTTTGGCGAGAACCCTATGTACTTTCTGTTGCCTAATTTATTGTACTAAATTTGTTTGTGCTCTGGAATTGTTGTCAAAAACAGTTGCTTAACAGCAATCTTTCTAAACTCATGAATTTTATCCAAATACTCCCCTATTTTCTCCTTAGCACTTTGCAGTTGCTCCTTTTCTTGCTCTGTGAGATGCCCCTTATTCTGCATTACTTATTGGCTCCTCCAAATAATTCCTAGCACTTCTTAACAATAACCTCTTCTATTATTTCTATTCTGTTTCTAAACTCCTTTTTCATTTTAGCCCACTCACTATCCCTTCTGAAGAAATTTCTATCTTCCCTAATAACTCCTGAATAATTTCCATCACCCATTACTTAAAAATCCTCTCTCTTCAAGAGGTAGAAATGGGCCAAACTTTTGTCCTGAAATTTAAACATAGACTTACTAAAAATGTGTATGGGCCATGAATATACTGATGCATGTGACTACCACAAACTAAAATAAGAAATTTTGTCCATGACTGCTGCTGCACCTGAGGCTCTGTCTCTTAAGTTTCACAGCTGGATATTCAGCTTAGACATACCCAAAAAGGTCAACAATGTTTGATTTAATTGATCTTTTGAAACTGGGGGAACATTATATGTAAATAATGTAAGTGAAATTCTAGAAGTTTTACCTACAGATAAATTTGAAAGACAAGCCTTAGTAACTTAATAAAACAGGCATCTTAGTATGACCTTAAGTCTTCTGAAAAGCTAGCTGCTGCAGTACAGCATTTAAGTGAAACTGCAAACTCTAAGTCAGACCTTCATACTGTAAAGACTAATGGTAAGCCTTCAAAAAAGTATATTCATCTGCCTTCAAACAAGAGTTACCACCTGATCTGGTTTGTGTTAAATTTTCTAGAAAAGGGCACATAGCAAAATACTGTACAGCTAGTGACAGCAATACTCATCACCAACCCCATATTCTATGTAGGGTTAGGGTGTTGCATCAACTGTTGGCATTTCCTTCAGTTTAATGCCACTCTCCTACCTCCTACAACAGTGAAGCCCAAATGTCACAAGTCTTCTTTTACACAACATAGCCATCTCTTTGCTGGATCTCCTTATTTCCTACTGCCTTCTTCCCATCTCTTCTATAATTTCTTCACCAGATAACCTTTGGCTTTTCTACACATATCCCAAGCCACGTAATCTGCTGTCTTTGACTTTCTCAAAAATACAAAAGTTTGGCAGTAATAGGGTAATACGGAGTATAAAGGTAAGAAATGTAACATAAACTAAAACTCAATACTCCAATAGTCTCATATACCAAAAAAACTAAAAAAAACTTTAATTCCAAAATACAGCACAACAGCAAAGCTTTTAAAATCCGCAAGACTCTTTCTCAATGCAATAAAAAAAAGAGAGAGAGAGATAGACAGTCTTGTGGACTTGAAAACTTTGCTGTTGTGCAATATTTTGGAACTAAAGGTCTTTTTTAGCATCTGACATGATTGGAGTATTTTTTTTTTTTTTTTGGTTTATGTCTTGGACTTTCTCTGCAACTGGAGCTACTTTGGATTTTGCTCTGTCTTCATTTCTTCATCTGTCCCGCAGTGTGCATCCTACCACCCATCTCAGGCACCATAGCTATTGTCTCTAGCTTCTACAACTGCACTGTCTTCACTGCCCAGATTTCTGTATTATACAGCAGTACTTGTTGCACCTCTGTTTTGTACACCTTACTTTTCTTTGGCATTTTTCTGTCACTTACTACCTCTAACACTGAAAATTGACTGCCTTTCTTCTAATTCTAGCTTTGCCCTCTTCAGTTCAGACTTTCCTTCTCCTCAACCACTCTTCCCAGATATTTGAAGCTGTTAACCTATTTCCACTATTTTCCCTTCTATCTCAGTTTTCATCATCTTCGTCTGATTTCCCTTATTTGCTGCCACGACAACTGTCTTATCTGTACTCAGTTTTATCCTATGCACCTTCAGGTTTATATTACATTCCCCTATAATATGCGGAAGTTCTTGTTCAGAGTCTGCTTCTAATGCCACAATGTCTGCAATCATCAGCTTTGTTGCTCTGTCCCATCAGACCTGTTTGCTAATATACTCCATCACTAGTATGAACAGCAGTGGGCTGACAGCTGAACCCTGATGCACACCCACTCCCACTGGGAACTCCTTTCTAAGTGAGAGACTGTGTCACTACTTACTGGACTAATTCTACCAATGCTTCCAGGACTTTGGATCATCACAAGACTGCCAAAATCAGCTTTCTTGGGACCTTGTTAGATGTGTTCTCCAAGACTAGGAATGTCCTATTGGACTCTTATCTCATCTCTAGCTTCTTCTCAACTGTCAGTTTTACTGCAAACATCAGGCTGATTGTGCTGCATCCTGATATGAATTTGAACTGCTCTTTCTATTACTCTCTGTATTCGTTTATCAATCACCATCTTCAGCACTTTCATGCAGTTTGACAAGCGTTTGGTATCTCTATACTTCCCACAGTTTTGAACGCCCTCTTTGTTCTTGTACACTGACAATAGAATGATTACTCTCCAGTCATCTGGGATACTCCTTTCTCACCACAATGGTAGAGTCCACTCAGGAGTAAATTTTCTCCTAACTCGCACAATATTTTGATCATACTTGCTGTGGCTTTAGTTTGAGACTGCTGCTTTCCATGACTGCATTTTACATAGTATTGTTCTTATGTTCTTCTAAGGTGGGCTCTTCATCCTCTTTCATCACAAACTGTGTATTATGGAGTACAGCTTCTGCTGGGTTTTCTTCATTTTGAAGCTGGTAAAAGTAATCCTTCCATCTGCCTTTGATGTCCTTTGGACTGACGAGGAGACTGTTGCTGGAATTCTTTATGAAAGATGTCTGATGACTATCTTCTTTACCTTTCTGTCTTTGCTTTGCAACCTGACAGAATCATTTTGTAGAAGCTGTAAGAGTGCCTCTGATGCCTTGTTTTTTACTACTGTGAGTGCTCTCAGCCTCTTTGTTAGCCAACCAGTATTCCTTCTCAGCTTGGTCCATCATTTCCATCTCACACACTTTTCCTGCCCTCCTCCTTTCTTTTGATAACTTCCTAGACTTCTGCATTCCACTGTCAGCTTTCCTTATACATCTTAATTCCATACCTGGCTTTTCCACATGTTTGTCCTGCAGTCTTCACTCACAATGTTTCAAGATGCTGACATTTTGGTTTAACAGAGGTGTTAAACATACTGAGTATTTCACTGAACTCTCATGTTTTCTCTCCGGTCAACTTCTAGGTCTTAAGCTTAGTCACTGTTGACCTTGGAGCCTTTTCTGACAAATGCTTGCAGCTAACTTTGGATTCCAGTGATTTATGCTATGAGCCAACTGTTTCCCCTGGGATGACTTTGTCATCTCAGATTCTACCCCATTACCTTTCCTTACTAGCAGGATGTCTACCTGAGCTGCACGTTGGCCACTCTTGTATATGATCATGTAACCATCTTTCCTGTTGAATCATTTAACAGACAGAAGTTTAAAATTGTTTCTTCTTTTTTATTCCTGTTGCTCCATCTATATGGACCCAGGCAGTCCTCATATCGTGTTCGGTCTGTCTCAATATGAGGAGTTGCACTCCTTGTTATAAAGCCAACTCATGTTGTCCTGCTTTATCTAGTAGGTGCTGCATAATACAATATTTTCCTTGTTATCACAAGCCTATTATGGAACATAGCCCAAGTGCCCTATCTTTAAACTGGAGTTTGACTGCCACAAATCTATCACTAACTTTGATGATATCCTTCAGTCTTCCGAAGACTATCCCACACTATTTCTAGTCTGTCCTCTCACTGAATAGCAACTCTGGATCCTGAGTCATGTGGCTATGCTGTGCTGCCCTTACATCTCATCTTCGGGATACAGAGGATTACCAGTCTCCTTCTTAACATCAAGTCATCCACTTTCTAGCTATGTCCTGCCAATTAATCTATACTGAGTGCAGCATTCATCAAATCATGTTTGTTATGTTGATTAGTTCTATTTCAGGCTTTCACTCAGCCCAGCTATCCCAAATAACTTAAGTTGGGCATCTGGACACTGGCCAGCCAGTAGCTTATTGACCCAGGGCTGCGGAGCTTTATAGCGACAGCAATAATATAAATATAAAAACTATCAGTGTTAGCAACAAGTTTTACCTGAAAGCATTCCCATGAAATATGATAACATTTGTTGTTAACTACTAGAAGTGTAGAAAAGCATTTTAAATGCAATACTGATGTAGAGGGAAATGAGAAGCAAGGATCGATGAACTCAAGGTACATGACTACACTAGTGGGATCACTACATATGTGAAGTATAAAACAATTATTAAACAGAAAATACAAGTAGAATGTGTAAAGGGAAATAAAGGGGATTAGCTCATAGCACAGATATAGATACAAACCCTTTTAGGAAAGGTGTAACATCCAGTAGTTCGTGTGGCTACTTTAACACATTATGTGATAGCTGACCAAGATTTTCCATAATTCAAAGAGCTATAGAAGTTATGGGGAGAAACAGTTCTCCCAGATACATTGACAGAAACTCACAGCCACAGTAAAGAAAAGGATGTGGGACAACAAGACACAAAGGGAGCAAACATTTGGCTCTGTGTGGTAAGGTTAGATGAATCTGAAACTATTAATAAAATAAGTCAGTGCTGAGAATGGCAAATCTGACACTGAGTCTTGACAAACGACGTGAGATGTTAAAATAATAAAAGAAGTCAGTGTGAAGACTGACAGGGAAAATCCCATAGTTAAAAGTACCCTAAGGAAAGGAGGAGTAGAAACTGAAGAGCAGAGAGATGATTTTCATACCAAAAATGGGGGGGAGGGGAAGAAAGGGATCTTAACAGTATCATAAGCTTCTGCTACACCAACACACACAGCCACTCGGATACAGGATTTGAAGAGTAAATAAACTAATAAAACAAATGCAATACAGAAATAGAAACTCCCAGTATCCCTGACGGAAAAAAATGCTTTCACAAATTGCCTTTTAAAGAGGATGACACAGACAAAGTGGTGAAACCTGCATCTGTACTTACAGAAGAAAAAGCTATGGCCTCCACTTCACATCAGAATACTTATGAAATAATACTGACTAGTTAACCTGCAGATAAGCCATGTCAGTTTCAAGGAGGCTGTGTGGAAGGGATATTCTAAGTAGTGCTAGAGAAAATACAGCATGAAAGTACAGTTGTGTACCTACCATAAATGTAGATGTTCGAGTGTATTCACCGTTGCAGTCATTACTCTTGGGTTATCCTGTTGGCAGGCTACCTGCAGTCGCCTGGATTCCAAAATCTTGGTCCGGCGTCAGTTGCTGTCGCCTCTTCCCTGACGTCAGTGCGCCAGGGGTATAAAAGATGCAGCCGACGCCATTTTCTTCAGTTTTTCTTGCCCCAGATGTCAGGTGCCCCCAAAAGGGCAGGCTAAATAAATTATGCCAATAAACATGCATGCACTAAAGTAAACATTTCCTTCATCTACAAGCAAATACACCACATAGGTTGTATAGAATACAAAAGTACAGATAAGACCCAGCAAAAGAAAGGGCGATGGTGGGAGGGTAACCTGGACTGCAACAGTGAATACACTCGAACATCAATATTTATGGTAGGTACACAACTGTACTATGTTCATCGTGTTTCACTGTTGCAGTCATTACTCTTGGGTTGAATCCCAAAGCTGAGGATGGGTGGCTGGGCTAAATAGGATTAGGAGAGGCTAAGAGGCCTTGCAGAACTGCAGTGGCAAAGTCTGCACTGGATTTAGAGTAGAGAGGTAAGTGGTAGTGCTTTGTAAAAGTGTGCACTGAACTCCAAGTTGCAGCCTCTAAGATGTCTTTGGTACTCCTCTGAGGAAGGCTGCTGCTCTGGTTGAATGTGGCCTAATGCCCTTAGGCACTGATTTGCCATGCTGTGAGTAGCAGAAATTAATGCAATGGCCTATCCATTTTGAAATAGTCTGTTTTGAGATAGCCCTTCCTTGTGATCTTGCAGCATATGCCACTAAAAGTTGCTCAGTCTTTCTGAAAGCTTTAGTTCTGTCCAAGTAGAAGCGTAGCTGTCTGTGTATGTCCAAAGAATGCAGAAGTCTCTCACCCTTGTTCTGTGGGTTTGGGTAAAAGGTAGGCAAGCGAATGGTTTGGTTAAGGGCCACACTGGACACCACCTTAGGCATAAATGTAGGGTTCGTCCTCAGAGAAACCCTGTCTGGATAGACAATGATAAAAGGTTCCACAGCCATGAGTGCCTGTAACTCCAAAACTCGTCTTGCAGAAGTTATTGCTAGGAGCAGAGCTGTTTTCCAGGATAAGAATTTTATATCAGCAGTTGAGGCTGGCTCAAAAGGAGGCGGTGTGAGTTTTTCCAAGACATAATTGAGGTCCCATGCAGGTATTGATGCTCTCCTTGGAGGTCTTATGTTTTAGGCCCCTCTGAGGTACTGCCTTATTAAGGGATAAGAAAAGATAGGTGGTTCCGTATTGTAATGGGCTGAAATGGCAGAGGCATGAATCTTAACTGATGAAAAGGATAGGCCTTTGTCCAGCATCTCAGTTAGGTATTGTAAAATCTGAGGAATATTTGGTACAAATGTGTTAATTCCTTGTTTCTGGGTCCAAGCACAGAATCTCTTCCATTTTTCTGCATAAGATTTTCTGGTACTGGGCCTCCTGGCCTCCAAAATAACATCCATTACAGCTTTGTAGAGAGGAATGTTCTGACTGGGTACCAGTGCTGGCGTGGCCAGTCTGGGGCAATCAGTATCATTTTTGGCTTCTCTTGTCTGACCTTTAGGAGTACCTTGGGGAAGAGAGGCAGTGGAGGAAAGGCATATACTGTTAGGTTTTTCCAGCTGAAGGATAGGGCATCCACTTTCTATGCTTGCTTGTGATAAGTCCTTGTGCAGAATCTCTGTAGTTGGCAGTTGTGAGGGGAAGCAAATAGATCTATGTCTGGGCATCCCCATTTCCTTGTTATCATGCTGAAGACTTGTGGATCCAGTTTCCATTCGTGGGGATCCATGAGGTTTCTGCTTAGTTCGTCTGCCAGAGCATTTATTTTTCTTGGCAGGAATTGTGCTTGCAGGTGAACTTGATAAGTCAATGCTGTGTCCCACAAAGTCATGGCTTATCTGCAGAGGGGGTAGGAATGTGTGCCTCCCTGCTTGTTTATGTACCACATGACTGTAGTATTGTCCATCTTTATCAGTAGTTGCCCTGGATGAAGTAGATCCTTGAAAGCTGTCAGGGCATTCTGAACAGCTGGCATCTCTTTTTGATTGATATGAAGATGCATCTGGCTTGCGGGCCATGTGCCCTGAATACATTTTCCTGCCATGTGGGACCCCCAAGCATAATCTGATGCATCCGTTGTTAGTGTCTGCCTGGCTGTGGGTAAAGTGAATGGCTGCCCTTGTTGTGGTGACAGGCCTGTGCCCACCATCTAAACTCCTGTTGCAGGCAGGGAATGAGGGTAATTAATGTTTCCAGGCTGTGGCAATGTTGAGTCCAAACACTTTTTAGATACCATTGTAGTTTCCTCCTATGCAGTCTGGCATATGGAATTAGCAAAATGCAGGATGCCATGAAGCCCAAAGCCTTCAGAATTTTTCTTGCAGATAACAGGGTCTTTGTTGCCAACATTTTGAAGTAAGAAGTCAGTTGCCTTTGTTTGTCTGGCGTGAGATAAGCCATCTGGGCAGTTGTTTTTAAGCTTGCACCCAGGAATATTATCTCTTCAGAGGGTACTAGTTTTGATTTCTTTTCATTTACTGTGTACCCTAGGCAAATTAGTAATCTTTTTACAAACTCCAAATGCTTTAGTAGAATGTCTTTGTTCTCTGCTTGAATAAGGCAGTCGTCCAAGTAAGGATATATTTGAATTCCTCTGTCTGCAAAATGCAATTACTGGTGCCAGGCATTTTGTGAAGACCCTGGGCACAGTAGATAAGCCAAAGGGCAGTGCAGAGAATTGGTAGTGCATTGAGCCAGCTATGAACCTGAGGTATCTTCTGCAAGATTGTCTGATTGGGACAGGCAGGTATGCCTCTTTTAGGTCCAAAGTTACGAGCCAAGCCTTCTTGCCCGGCATGGGCAGTAGCTGCTACAGAGTCAACATTTTGAATTTTGGAACGTCCAGAAATGTGTTTAGAATAGACAGGTCTAGTATTGGTCTCCAGGCTTTGTCCTTTCTGGGCACCAAGAAAATTCTCAAGTAAAATCCTTGTCCCTGTTCTTGCTGTGGTACTCGCTGAATGGCCCTCATGTCCATGAGGGATGAAACTTGCTTTTGTGCCTCTGCCCATTGATTGTGTGGCAGGCCTGGCATACCTTTTGCCCTTGGCAGGGTGTGAAAGTGAAACCTGTAGCCCTGAGACACTATGTTCAAGACCCATTTGTCCTGGGTGATCATGTGCCAATTTTGTGAAAAAAGTGCTAGTTTTCCTCCAAAGGGGGCTGCCAAAAGATAAGTGCTTGGTTCTGGCAGAGGAAAGTCATTGGGACTGTTTCCTGTATGGCTGTGATTTGTCTTCTCTGCTTTTGGAGGTAGAAGCACCCCATTGTTTAGGCCTGTATGAGCCTTGGGGCTGGGATCCGCCTCTGGGGCATCTGTATCTGCCTCTTTGTGGCCTGTCTGACACTGGAAAGGACCAATTCTTTGTAGGCCAGTTCCTGCTAAATCTGGGTGGCTGCACCTGTAAGAAATCCTTAACTGTCTGCATAGATTTTACTTTGTCCTCCATTTTCTTCAACACTTCTTCTGCTTTAACACCAAACAAAGTATCATGCTGTAATGGAGCATCTAATAATTTTGCTTTAACATGATCAGACAGATTCTGTTCCTTTAACCAAGCATGTCACCTAATGACAGAACCCATAACAGCGGCCCTGCAAGAGGCTTCCAGAGAATCAAAACCACATTGCAAAGTATGCTTTCCCACTTGTTCAGTTGCATGCAATAAATCCTGCATTTCTTTGTTTTCTACACATTCAGAATTTGCTACCATTTTCTGTTTAAGCAGTGACAATAAGTATTGCTGATATTTAAGCATATGAAATTGACAATTTAAAGCCCTCACAGCCAAGGTAGCAGAAGTGTAAACATTTTGCCCCCATCTGTCCAGAGCCCTTGAATCCCTATCAGAAGGGATAGGGTTTTTTGCAGTGGAAGCCTTGACCCCTTTGGGACCCTGAGAAATAGTTTCTGGGTCAGCAGCAGGGTTTTTATAAAGACATTTATGTGAATCTGGAACCCTGTAGTATCTGTCTGGCTTAACAGGTGCAGGGGGTAAAGAGTCAGGGGACAGGCCGGACTCTGAAAATACATCATCTACAATGTCTAAAACAGGAGGGATAGCAAGAGGTCTGTGCTGAGGTAGTAAAAGAAAATATCTAAGCCTTTTCTTAGATTCTGAGTAGTCTTGGCTCTCCCGGTGGAAGTGCTCCCTCATGGTATGCAGTGTTTCCCCAAAAGAAAAATCCTCAGGAGGGGAGGCTGAAGGGATAGATTCTTCAGCATCGGAATCCTCATAGGGAGGAAGGGAGTATTCTTGGTCAGAAGAGGAACCAGAGGAAATGGAAACCTGATCTGAAGATTCATACTCTGTCTCTTGCCTAGGCCTCTTCTCAGGAGGGGGATGGGAACCCCTGATCAAAGTAATTAGGTCTTCGGCCATTTTGAGCATCTGTTTTTTAGGCATGGAGGCCTGTCCATGGGCTTGCTGTACTTGTTTCTTTGTCTTTAGTGGTGCTTTAGTCTTTGCCTTTGGAGCTGTAGTTGGTTTTATATATAACTGTGTAGGCCTGAAAACACCCTCAGAAGCCAATGCCTGCTCAGCGGCTCTGGACTTAAAATCTTCTCACATAACCACCACCCCCCTTCCCTTTTTCAAACAGGAATCAGAATCATATAACACGAACACGATCTATATTAATATCCCCCACCCCTAAACACTTTCTCTCCTTATGTGGAGATATTCACCCCAACCCAGGACCCAATCCCTCTTCCACCAACTTACCCATTCCCACAGATCTACAAATTTTACTACTGTCAGCCTACAAAGTATTAGAAATAAAATTCCAGAATTCCATGCCTGGATAGCCTATAGTAAAACCAGATATACTTGCAACAACCAAAACCTGGCTAAAACCATATATTAAAGACACCAAATTCCTACCACCCAATTACTCCTGCCTCAGACTAGACAGATCCCAAAAAAAAGGCAGAGGAGTTGCCCTATTCTTCCCAAATAGCCTTTCCATTATCCCCTACTCATCCCTTATTCCTCAGTTCTCAAACGCTGAAATCCTAATTGCTTTTCTAAAACTTAACTGTACAAGCATATGTATAACAACACTTTACCTACCCCCAGGGAACAATACTCCCATCTTAGAAGAAATCTTAGCTTGGATCTCCACCAACATTAACAACGAAACAATTATACTGGGAGACGTAAACATAAACTGGCTTAATCAACCAGACAACTCCACACCCCCCAGTATCAACCTCTACAACTTTACCCAATTAATCACAGAAATAACCAGACCAACTAGAAATAATACTAGCGGCTCAGTCATAGACTGGATACTAGTCTCAGACCCCAATAAATTCTCCAAAACAGGTACTCTTCCCTGCAATATCAGCGACCACCAACCAGCATATGCCATACGTGAAACCTCCCAATTACCCAGCCAACATCACTACATAATGAGGAGAACCATCAAAAATTTCAACCCTCATTCTTTCTCCAACCATCTAAAATCCATAAACTGGAATATACTAAAAACCCTCCCACTAGATGAAGCAGTTGAATTTTTTAATTGAACCTTCCTAAAAATCCTAGACAGCCATGCCCCCCTCCATCACAAAAGAGTAAAATCAAAATACACCATCTGGCTTAGCAAAAGTACCAGACAGGCCATGCTCACTCGAGACAAAGCCTGGAAAAAATAGCAAAGAACTACAAATCCCACTGACCTCCAACTGTATAGACATCTCTGCAACAAAGTAAAATGCCAAATCATAAATGATAAAAGAGATCACTACATTAAACTACAGCATAATTATAAGCAAAATCCAAGACAAGTCTGGACCTCAATCTCCTCACTACTAAACCCTGGGACAAAAAGTAATCCCTGTCCACATCCAGAAAAATCATCATTAGAAATTGCTTCTATCTTCAATTCATACTTTACAGAAACCATCGCAAATCTGACTGCCTCCTTCCCACCTCCACCTAGCCAACCTAACCACTACCCCAATAATAACCAGCCTACAAACCCCCCACTAGTACATTTTCTTTCTCCCCCATCCCTACCTCTACTACAACCAGGCTTCCTCTCAAACTAAAGCCAGGAAGCAATGCCCCTGACAACCTACCTCCTGAATACCTTAAAATATCAGCTACAGCCATATCCTACCCAGTCAGTATACTACTAAATAGATCAATTCAGGAATCCTACATACCCACCATCTGGAAGAAAGCTTACATTCTTCCCTTGCATAAAGGTGGTAACAATTCAGACACCTCCAACTTCCGCCCAACCACTATACTTTCTCCCATTTCCAAGATCTTAGAAAAATGCATACACTCCCAGCTCCAGCAATATCTACTACACCTACTAAACAACAATCTTCTTTCCCCCTATCAACACGGTTCCAACCCCGCCCCATAGTACTATCACTGCTCTACTATCTTTCACAAACACTGTTAACCAAGCTCACAATGAAGGAAAACTGGTCTCCTCCCTCTTCCTCGATCTCTCTAAGGCATTCAACACTATCTCCCATTCACTTCTCCTCTCTAAGCTTTCCACACTGGGTATATCTCCACCAGCTTTACTCTGGTTTTCCAACTACCTATCCAACAGAAAGCAATCCACTAGATGGGATGCCTCTAGCTCACCATTCCTAGACACTCCCACTGGAGTGCTTCGGGGATCCATATTAGGCCCCCTTCTTTTCAGTATTTTTATCAATGACTTTCACTCTTGTGTTCCCAACAACTCTGTTATTCAATATGAAGATGGCTCAACTATAATCTGCACCGCCACAACCATACCCGAACTACGCACACATACTCAGCAAGTATTCTCATCCATTGAAAACTGGATGCCCACTAACCACCTTGCACTCAACTCAAACAAAACCAAACTTCTTCTCTTCACTCCGAAAAAAAAAAAAAAAATCACAATAAACAAACCTGACTTCAAAATCTACTCTCTCAACAAAACAAGTTAGAAGTCGTCCCACATACAAAACTGCTACGTGTTACCAATGATGACGGCTTAACCTTTGGCCATCACATTCACAACATTAAAAAAAAACACCAAAAGCTAGGAACCCTATACCTACACAAACACTTCCTAAGCTTCACCACCAGACAAACCCTGGCCTCTACATTCCTACTACCAGCCTTATTATATAGTGCCCCCTTACTCACAAACATTCGCACATGTTTAAAAACCAAAATGGAAATCTGTTATAACAAAATCGCAAGATTAGCAACCATCTACTCCTCCCATCACTGTTCCTCACTTCACACACTAAAATGGCTTGAATTACCACAATACCTCACATATCAGCAGCTTACCATAGCCCACAAAATAATATATAAACCCAACTGTCCAGCCCTTTCATCATCACTAACTCAATACCACCCAAACAGACCCCTCAGATCAAACAATGAGACTCTGCTAGTCGTTCAAAAATCTAAACTCCCCGCTAGTCAGGCTCTCTATTCCTTCTACGTTGCCAAACTCTGGAATTCACTCCTATCAGGACTTAGATCCACCACTGATGTTATCTTCTTCAAAAGCACCCTGCATCTCTGTAAAATTACACACTGGCAATGCTCCTGCTCCACACCCCATATAACCTGATCTCCACTGTAACTACTATCTTAGTCATCTTCACTACCCATCCACACATCTTCCCCACTACTGTCACTCTTTTACTCATCTCACATTCTACCTCCCACACCTGCCACACAAAAATACTCCACTGTTCCTTTCTACACTCGAACTTATTAACACTATTCTACTCACATCCTCCTCTTAAAAACTCACAGTCATCTAACACCTTTTCCTTCCTTATACTTCATACTACACTATGACCTTTTTAATGATTACCAAATGTCTTTACCATATATATGAGGAAGATCAACTTGCTGTTATCCAATAGCAGTTCTTATTCCAAATTTGATTTTGTTGTTCTGGCAATTATACTGTTGTTTTAATGTCAATTAATGTCAGTTTTACTGTTATATTGTACTTATGTCAATTTACTGTTATATTGTACTTCTGCGTGTCCTGGAGCTTTTCTCCCCAGGCCTCCACTGAAAACTGGCTCATTTTTAGCCCAGTGGACATTCCTGGCAAACAAATGTAAAATAAATAAAAGAAAAAAAATATATATGCCTGCTAATGCTGAAATGACAAATTCAGTATTTTATACATTGGCATATCATCTGTAAATACATGAAGAAGTGCAATTATATAATTAAGACTAATATTTCACTGGTTCACTGAAATGCACTTAACCCCAGTGTCACAGCTGGCAATGCAGTAATAAACTCCGATACCATGTGGCTCAGATTTAACTAGAAATGCAGGCAACTCAGTATTATCAGTCGGGTTAAAATTACCTATTTTTCCATACATCTCCTTACCCAAAATGTATAATAGCAGGTAATTCACATAAAACACAGGGTTCATTTTTAAAAGACATCAAAGGGAGACAAATTATATCACTACTATGCTGTTTCTATTAATTCTAAGTAACAACAAATACAACATTAATGTAACTACAATATTATAAGTAAAGAGGCCTGATAGTAAATTTTGTGGGGTATTTACAAATGTAAAATGCTTATGCAAAGTGTTAATTATCACAAGCTGGTGTTTTGTGTTTTTTACATAGATTAATAGAATGTGCCTAAAATGTTAGTTATGCACTTCAAATACATATCTAGCCACAGTCCATGAAACTAATGAGAAATAAAAAACAGCTTCTGCTCATTAGAGCTTCACATAAATGAATGCTTCCCACTTTAATAAGAAACAAAAATAAATATTCAAGCAGTATACACAATTTTCCATTGTGTTTATTGAGTATTGTATATTCTAGCAAAAACTGATATGGGAGATAACTGCATAAAGTAATATTTTATTCATACTGAAGGCACTTTATGTATCTTTCTAGACCATTTTAAACTGCAAGGCAAAAGGTAGCAAGCTAAACTGTAACACAATTCCAGTAACACAAAAAAAAATAAAATAAATATAATTAACTGGATAGAATATTTTTTTGTTTTCTCTTATCAATAACTGTAGAGCAGTGCTGTGGAATGATACCATCATGAAATGAAAAGGGTATGTCTGAATCACACACACACAAAAAAAAAAAAAAAAACACTGGGTATTTCTTCACGTTGCATATGCCCATCCCTCAGTGCTGTAGAGACTTTTATATCACAATGAACAACCATGGGAGCGGGTGGAATGGGTATCATATATGTACACACACACACACACACACACACACACACACACACACACACACACACACACACACACACACAGTGACTTGACAGGTTGCTACAAAGTAGTAAGGTCTATATTAGAACATCGAAGTTTCACAACTTCGAATGTTCTAATAATGACCCCTATTCAGTGAAGCTGCGGAACACCGAATTTCTTCCAAGGGAAGGAATTCAGTTGGCCGTTCCTGTGGCTTCGCTATGTTCAGCACTGTGGTGGAAAGTTACGGGTCTGGATCAGGTAAATGTGTGATTGTGTGGATGTGAGGGTTAGGGCATGGGGTAGGTGAGTTAGGGTTAAGGCGCAGGTCAGGTAAGTGTGCGATTGTGTAGACGTGAGGGTTAGGGTGAGGTAGGTGAGTTAGGGTTAGGGCGCAGGTGAGGTGAGTGTGTGATAGTGACGGACCTTAGGGTTAAGGTAAGTGGATAGCTAGTGGTGTGTGTACAGTTTAGTGTAGGGTTAGATGTAGGATTTTAGGTGTATGTGTGTGGACTGCTGTTTGGTGTGTTTGTGTTGTGTGTATGTGTGTCGGAACAGCGAATTTTTTCCCTTGGAAAAAATTTGCTGTTCTGCATGTTCGATGTCAGCGTTCACTGAATATGGGTCGATATTAAAACATTCAACGTTTTAAAAAGTCAGTGTTTTAATATAGACCCAGTCGTAAGAGGCAATGTTGAATGCTTTAAACAAAGTACACAAATTCCAATAATGCAACATGATTTCTGATTATAATTTCTTTAATTAAATGTTACTTTTTAGACGAAGAGTTCCAAAATGAATTCACTAACACTTATCTCTAATTGGCTGGCTCCCCTGTTGTAAATCTGGAAATGGATTTTCTTCTAGATTAGACAGCATGCTGCAAATGGGACTGATATGACTGTAAAGAATGGAATTCTTTCTCTGTGGGTTTAAGCACTATTCCTCCACCTACTTTTCACACAATCTGCTGGGAAATAAGCTAAAGGCTGGATGAGGGTTGGGCAAATGGACCATCTGGATGATGGTCTGAGCTGTTAGTAAACAATGACAAACACAAGTGAATGACATTCCAATGATTTTCACAAATAAGTGAAGTGCATCACCAGCCACTTAATCTAACACCAACCTGCTCCAATAAAGTAAACAAAAACAACATGCCTGCTGTGTTCTGTTTACACCAGCCCTGCCTTTCCTGGCACTGTGTCCGCATCACTGATGCCTCTCTAGAAACTTGCTGTATTCAGTGGTTAATGCATACTGCATACTCCTGGCTATTTCTTTACTACTGTCACTCCATTTTAATTGCTAGGATTTATTTTAGGCATCCAAACTTTAACTAACACAATATGTAATGATAAAAAAAGAACATAAATTATGCCACTGCAACTTGTTTTATCAACATTTTAGAATAAAGCATTGATTATGCTTCAACACTTCCACTAAAACATAACAAATGAGATGCACTAAACATGGCACAATATAATTATTTGTTAAACACAATATAAAATGATAAAAACCTGGAATAATTCCAGAGGAAAAGAACAAAAGGCTCTTTAGTTAAATGTAGTGGGTCTGATCAAATTAGCTGATGTATACATTTCACTAAGTATACATTTAATGAAGAAAAGCTGTTGAAAGAGAAAAATGAAGCAGTTAATGACAATCTGAAGTCAAATTGCAAAAGATTTAATGCTATGTTTATCTTTTCAAGGTAGCAGACACACAAAAAAAAAATACAATTTCTCAATTTTCTTTCTGCTACCTCTCCGTCTGCCATAACACGTTAATATGATGGAACTTTGCAAGCTGCATTCTTTATTTTCAAGGCTATATTTTGGACAGGGTCTCACCTGGTCTCTTCATCATCCCAGGCGATCCTCATGCCTTTCCCACCACCACCTGCCGAGGCCTTGATCATGATGGGGTAGCCTAGCAGCAGGGAACAATTAAACAGAAGTTCAGACTTTGAGCACTTGGTCATGTGAACATGACAGCTGACCATATGTTCAATAACGCTAAAGACAACAACTGGTTTATTAAAAAGCAGTCTGCTAAAGAGTCAGAAACAACTAATTAAGTACTACATGTGATAGCAACTGACAGTCTCCTAAACTCAAAATATAACGCTTAGCATACATATTAAGAAACTAAAATACAATTAATCCTCAACCCTTGACAGCAGTAAATAAGCATGCAAACATTCAAATCTAGTTTATCACCATAAATTAACTGCTTTAAAACTGATGCAGAGAAAAAGGCTTGTGAGACACAAGATGTAAAATGCATACTATTACTGAATGAGTCATACTAGGTACAATTTGACTAACCTTCACAGTAGCAAGTGCTGAAGGATTATTCTCTAAAAACAGAAAGAGGCCCTTGGTTCACACTTTATGTGGACAAAGGAGCAGCAAGTAAAATGGTACTTCTCCACACAAATTAATATTTATCTTTAAGCCCTGCCTTTTTAACACCACGAAGGCAAAGTTTAATTTCACATTTTAGTGATCATAATAGAAAAAACATTTGCACAAACACATGCACTCAAAATAAAGTTCAAGTATAGAAAATGACAGAAGACATCCCAATTTGTTAAATACAGTTATTTTCAGGTCTGGGTGTAAAAACTCTACTTCTTATATTCATGTATTAGTACTCATATTTATTTTAAGTTAAAACAGCTATGAAAGCATTAACTCTGACAAAAGTTTACTCCTTTTTCTGTTTGATTTAGCTCAATTATGGAGGAATATAAAACACATATGAAGTAGAAACCTCAGAGACATACTAATATTTCAATTTTCTTGCTAAAATTTCTGTTGTAATGCCCATTTTGCATTGTGAACCAAAATTAATTTTCAACCTTTAAAATGTAATTTGGTTACCAGCATTGTTGCTATAAGCACTGCTTACTCCAATTTGCATTATTTTCTTTTCTTCGTACCGTTTTCCTTACTATCAGGATGCCACTAGAAAATATCATATAATGCAAGTATACAAGTACTCACCATATCAGATGACCTTTAAGACAGCTCTTTACAATAAAATTAACATTTAAGTAAACCTTTTTGGGTGCTCTTAATAAAATTTTGTGCTACACTGCTTGTAGATATATGCACCCTTTGGCGTACAGACAGCATTCTTGCAGTTGTGGTAAGGGATGTAACCACATGAAGAAGGGTGCTACAAGAAAATGCACTAGCTGAAAAGGCAGCAGAACTGCACATAAAGTTTACTTAGAGGCAGCCCTTCTGAGATGATCTACCACAGGGGCAGGCAACCCCTGATGCTAGTGCTGAAGAGTGGCACTCAAGCACATTTCTTTTACTCCATGGGACCTAGTAGAGGTTATTGTGATCAGTGACATCATAGCCTTACTTTTCACATTTCAGACAGGATTTCTTGCAAACCTGAGAAAATGTACTGACTGTGGGGAATCCAGGTATCATAAGTTATCAGTCACCTGCAGTTTGTCTGCCTAGCATTTGAACATTTTTACAGTGGTGCTGCGGTAGCGTTGTCGCCTCCCAGCAAGATGTTGTCCCATTCGATTCTCAGCTAGAGCGTCTTCTGTGTGGAGGCATGCGTGAATGGGTCTGCCTTCGTTGAAGGTTGTGCGTCAGGGCTGGTAACTCGGCACGTAAAAATCCACTACCAAACATTAGCGGACCGGAGTTCCGCTGTGGTGACCCCTAACTGGGATAAGCCGAAAGACACAACAACAACAAGTTGTGATTTTTGGTGCTCTGATGCAAAAAGGCTGCCTGGTCTTGATGAACAGTTGAAGCAATGGTTCTTTTGCAGAAGTCTCTAAATGAGATGAGCTAAACTTTTGCACATCTATTGCACCTTGCATTGAAGAGGACTTCTACACAAGGGGCAGTCGCTTAAGCAACATCATAAGCAGTGTTCCCAACTGCTACACTGGAGGTTAAAAGTATGCTGCATGGTAAAAAAAAATGCAATGATAATTAGGTAGCCACAACAGAGAAGAAACATTTCTTGAAAATGGAGACACTGGACTTTGAATCAAATATATATGCTAAGAAACAAAGAGCATCTGGAATGGGAGCTGAGAAGGGAGGGTCAATGTCTTGTGAAGATGCCCAAATAACAAAGTGTTTCCACTTTCCATGGTACAAATTGCGGATGGAGTCTTTCTAGGAATCAGACAAAATCCTAACTTCGTCAGTTGAAAATGATGAACTGTTGAGCAACAATGGAAATGGAGAAAGCAAGCTGTTAGTTTTCGGTTGGGAAAGTCTAAGTGAGGCTTCCTGGAGGGGTGGGAAAGCAAATCTGATGTCGGATTTAATATTCAGGGGTATCCCTCAGGTGATAACTGAGCAGGGGAAATTAGATTTGCTTGGGTTACAAAGGGGCAATGAGGATAAAAGTTGCCTTGCATCTAATTGCTTTCTGCAGAAACCTGGGAATTAGAAGCAAAGGAGAAAAGGCATACAGTACCTCTGGGGTGCCACTGCTTAACCACAGTATCTCTTGGGGAGATGGTGGGATTGCAGTGAATTATTTGCTGCACTTGGTACTGGATGAGGAAGCAAAAAGATGATAGCAAAGATGGCCCCTGTGACAGAATATCTGCTATTTTGCAACTATATTCAGAGACCACTCATGAGGTGTTAGGATCAACCTGCTTAGCCTGTCTGCAAAGCAAATGAGCATTCCTGGGATGTGCACTGCCACTAGAAAATGATGTGCAGTCTATCGCCCATTGACAAAACCAGACTGCTTCTTGGTCTAGAGGAAATGGCCTGGTCCCCCCTTGCTTGTTGATGCATCAAACCACTGTCATATTGCCTGTTTTGAAATCACCCAAAGAGGAAAGCAATCCTGAAGTTCCTGCAAAGCTAGGAGAACTGCCTGAACCTCTAGAACACTGATGTGAAGCTTGGCTTCTTCTGGACTCAATAATAATGGGAACAATTTTCCCTTCGTAATGTCCCCCACACTAGGGAAGAGCTGTCTGTGGTAACCACAGCTGCTGGTGGCTGCAGAACAAAATGTCTACTAGAATATACAAAAGGGGAATCTAACCACCACTGTAACTGTTGTTTGTAAAGATTAGTTCTAATGAATAAGTTGAGAGGGGCTGACAAAGTTGAGACCATTAAGCTTTGAGAAGTCACTGCAAAATTCTCACGTAACACTGATCAGATTGTACTACTGGGAAAGACAAAGCCCTTAGACCCTGGACCTTGAAGATCAATGCAGTTGTAGGAGAGGAAGACTGAAAGTGGCTCTGAACAGTCGACTTCAATGTCTGAATTCTGTCTGGCAGAGAAGACACTACTGAAGTAGTCATGTTCAAAGGACATCTGATAAAATTAATTATTTTGAGATGGATGCAGAAATGACTTTCTAATTGTTTACTGAAATGTCAAAGGACACATATATGAAGTAAATAGTCCATGATTTGATCAGAACCTTCATTGTTGAGGCAGCTAGGAGCCAGTCATCCAGACAGGGGAAAATTCAAATTCCCTGAAGGCATAGGTGAGCCACTAGAATAGCCATGCACTTGGTGAACATCTGAGGGCTGTAACACCACCAAAGGACAGGGTTTTGAATTGAAAGTGACCAACTCTAAGTCAGAAGCATAGATATCTTGGAGACGTTTTGGCTACTTTGTTGCAGAGGTCTGTATCCTGGAGATCAGTGTAGTACAACCAGTCATTTGCCCTAAGGCAAGGTAAAATTAACAGCACCATGGCAATCATGACTAGAGTCTTCTTGACATAGTTATGCAAATGACTGAGGTGGAATATATGCCTGAGGTTCTTTGTTTTCTATGAAACCAAGAAGAAACTGGAATAAAATCATAACTCCGTTTAGTCTAGTGGGGCTTTGTTTTTGAAGCAAGGAGACAATTTCCCTTTTTGAAACCTCTAATCAGTGGGAGGGTATATCTGGAATCAGTATTTTGACATTTGGGGGAAGCTAGGAGAAGAATATTGAATAGCCTCAGGATATTATCACTCTTACCCATCTGCCTTTGCTGCCTAAGTTTTAGGGTCTCATAGAAAGTGATGTATTTGGGAAATGACTGGGAGGAACCACCTCTATCATCCAAATCAGTGTCAGACATGAATGACTCTGATGGGGAGTCGATGTGCCTCTTTTTACACATCCTCTTTCTTGGAGCATGGGAAAGGTAAGCCCCAACTCATGCTCAACTCTATGTTTCACCTCTCAAGGAAGTGCTTATCCTCTCCATAACCTGAAATACTGCCCCAACTTCAAATGGATAAGAGGATGCAGCTTCCATGACTGGATCTATTCCTCCTGTGGGACAAATGGGCTGCAATAAAGAAGGGATCTCTAAAGTGGAGAGTGTGGACAGTTTATAAAAGTATATCAAAACTAAAAGCTTGAAGGCCAATGCCTCTGATGCTGACAATGAAGCAGTGCGAGACAGCTCCAATGAGGATGCCAAGGACCAGGGCATCAAGTAAATGGTCTTGAGAAGGCCTTCACTCAGACAACCTCAGAGTCAAGTATGTTGAATAAAAGGCATCACGAATGCTAAACCAGATGCTGCGGTTAACAGTGAGGGACAGACCTCGGGTCCAGGCTGGGAAAGGAGCCAGAATAGGGGATGCATGGCCTTCCCTATCCACCCTTAGACCCAAGGGGGATGGGAAGACTTGCATCTCAATCTACATCTTCAGGAAGGTCCTGTTCAATTGATCCACATCTGCTTCAGAAGTACTCTTGTAGGACTTAAAGAATCAAAACCACTAAGTAGAAGGAGGTCAAGAGAGGAATCTAGACAACTTCCCCACAGATGATGCTCTACTTTGGAGCTTCTTAGATGATTTGTAATGTATGACAATTCTCTCTAACAACTGTGGGGCTGAAGGTGGGAAGTGTGTTGGCGACAATGCTGATGCTGTTTCTGACCTGGGAATCTTCAGAGTCAAAGATGGATCTGATTCCTCTGGATACATTTTATTTGATTCAAATTCCTTAGACCTATGCATTTTGAGGGTTTCTTGGATTTGGTAGTTGACAGAAGGGGAATGACTGCACATCGCTAAAGAGAAAATAAGGGAGCATATGTATAATATACATGAGTTTATAAAGATTGCTGTTAAGCAACTATGTTTTGATAACAATCCAACAGCACAAAAACTTTTAGCACAACAAAGTAAAATGTTACCACCAAAAAGAAGAATTAGAGACATTGTAGAAATTTTATGAAAGTTTGTATAAAACAGAGGAATGTGGAAACCAAGAAACAGCAAAAATAGAAATATTTATAGAAGACTTGGTTATGCCAAGATCAGAGGAAGATGAGGCTCAACAACTAATGGTTATGATAGGAGGAGCTGGGATAAAAATGGTGACATATAGTCAATACGCAGGGAAGTCTCCAGGAACAGATGGCATTCCTATGGTAGTTAGGAGGGAAAATTGATAAAGAGTTAGAAGATTTTGTTTGATACCATTATGAAAGAAAGGGAAACACCAGCATCTTCTTGGAAGAAGGTTGTGTTGGCTGTATTACCTAAAGAGGGTAAAGACTCATCAATCCCAGTCTCACACTGACCTATTTCAATTTTAAATCACCATTATAAAGTGTTTATGTCTACGGTAGCTAAAAGAATGGCAAAGATGCTGCCATAATTGACAGAAATTGGACAACATTGGGGGACTCTTTCGGCTTATCCCGGTTAGGGGTCGCCACAGCGGAACTCCGGTCCGCTAATGTTTGGTAGTGGATTTTTACGTGCTGAGTTACCAGCCCTGACGCACAACCTTCAATGAAGACACGCCCATTCATGCATGCCTCCACACAGAAGACGCTCTAGCTGAGAATCGAACGTGACATCATCTTGCTGTGAGGTGACAACGCTACCACAGCACCACTACCGCAGAATTAGAAATTTGACAACATTAATAGAGCAATAATGATCCAGAGGGAAGCAGAATGAAAGAAAATAAAGCTGTTGCTCAATTTGACAACATTAATAGAGCAATAATGATCCAGAGGGAAGCAGAATGAAAGAAAATAAAGCTGTTGCTCATGGGTCCTAATGTAGAGAAAGCATTTGACAGAATAAGCTGGGATTTTATGAGTAGGGTAATGGAAGCAATTGCATTCCCTGATATAATAATAAGGTTAATTAGGAAGATAATACAAAGGACTGAAAGCAAGAATTAAAGTGGGAGGGTTCCCCTCCAGTAAGTTGTTTTTTGAACGGAGGAACCAATCAGAAGTGTCCTCTTTCCCCCTTGTTATTTGCTTTATATTAAGAGCTGTTGGCAAAGAAAATATGGTACTCAAAAATTCTAAGACACAACTGGTATGGCAATCAAGAAAGTTAGCTTTATTTGTAGATGATATTATTTTATACTTCATAAATCCAGAAAAAGACATATTCGTATTGTGGAACATTTTGAGACAGTTTCTCATATTTTCAGGATATAAAATTAATGAAGATAAAACGAAGGCTATAGCCATGAATTTTGTACCCACTCATAACTTGGTTCAGCAATAACCATACTTGCAGGGACATGTTTAGATAAATTATTTAGGAGTATGGATTAATTGCAATGGCAGCTAAGGATATGAGGTAAGATATTAAACCAAAGATAACACAAAAACTGAGAATAAGGAAGCTCATGTTTATGGGTATGGATAGAAAGATACAAGCAATGAAAACGTTTTTAGTCTATTTAGTTGTATACACAGGTCAGGCATATTTTATTAACCAGAGTTGATGCTGTGGACAATCACTAATAAAGAGTTGAAGAATTTATCTGTGAGGAGAAAGGGCAAGAGTTAAGCAGGATATATAGATCTTCCCAAAAGAAGCAGGTTAAGAATTACTTGATTTGAAGGGATACTTTATAGCTACACAGTTAAGGCACTCACACACATTGCAAGCAGAAGGTTATAATTCAAAGTGGAAAGGGATGATGATGTGGCAGGGGTGAGTTCAAGAAATAATGAGACAGAGTGAGATTTTGAATGCAGATTGTTAAGGAGAATAACCACAGCCACACAGGCTATTATTATATTCATAAAGCTGCAGAAAGTATTTTAAGGACTAAGCAACACGTGAATGGAGAAAGCAGATTTAGCAACACGGATGACTACAAGTAGGGGTACAGAAAACAGGCAAGAGGGGTTGGAATTTACTGGATAAAGCTGACAAAGAAGCCAAGGTACTGGGAGCAAATAACTACAGAAGGAAAGATAATAAACTGGAATGAGGCCAAGATGACGTTTGGACTGCAAGTTAAGAAACTGCCTTTCTTGACAGGGACTGACATCAAAATAAAGGCAAAGAGAAAGGGACAGTTAAGTCCTAAGTGAAAGACCTTCTCTGGTAGACTTTTTTGATGAATCTAGAACAGAAGCTGCTGTTAAAATGGAATAATTAGAAAGCCATATAAAATATTTCATGATAACTATAACAATTAATCAGAGGAGGTTAGAAAAGATTGAGAAGAGAGACTGGAGAAGCAATTTACAAGGAAACAATGGGAAGGACATACGTAAGGTTTTCCAAGTATGCAACAAAGTCCAGACAGTTTAGGATCTTTGCTTGGAGGCGTTTGCATATATATTTTCATACCCAAAGCAGACTTCGAAGAATTTTTCCTCAGGTAAACAGCAAATGTTGCAGGTGCATGGGGAATAAAGAGGTAACTGGAAGTGTAATGAGCTGGCAGATTTAAAAAACTCCTTACAGAGTTAGAAATACTGGGGGGAGCAAATGGCTGTCACTAAAGTCTGGACACATGAACTGAGTTGTAGAGGCATAGTGAGGACTTAAATTTAATTCTGTTGGCTGCCAGAGAAGCAATTACTAGAAAATGAAAATCAAAAACAACTGTACTTAAAGTACTGAATGTTGTAAAACAGATAAAAGAACTAGAAAAGGGGTCTTTAGAAAAGGAAGGGAGAAAATTACATAGAAATAAATGGTAATTGTGGGAACAATACATGCAAAATAATATTCAGGACGAGGAAGAGTGAAGTTTAAGGGAAGGCAGGAATTGAGAGATGGAGTGCTGGGCTGTTGTTATAAAGAAAGAAAACATATAATGTGTAATATGTATAAATGAAAAAAATGTTAATATGGTTTATTTTCTATTAATGTATATGTGCCTACATCTTAAGTGATATTTTAATAAAGGTGTTCAAAAAATACCAAGATTTCTTGCTATATGTACAGCCAAAGAATGACACTGTCTGGTGCTGAATAAACTGGAAGTCATGAGCAGGTTACATCATAAACACTTTTGTTTCATTTTATGATATTTTCTATGATGCTACCAAAATGCAACCCAGGAAACACTATATATGAAACAATCCCAGTAGAGAGCCATCTTCCTAATTAAGAAAGACTCGTTCCATATGCTCGTTCCATATGAAGTCTCAGTTCTTTTTGGAGATGGAAAATATCATCCAACTACTCAGAGATAATCTTACTGTTCAGAGACTCCCTTGTGTGTACGTTCCTGTACTTACTTCTCCAAACACAATATGTTAAATAGTTATCACTTTAATCCACTCTAGTCCCAGTTTTCATAAATTTATATAAATTAGCATTTTACATAGCTTGATCATTAATAGGACATCCTTTTTGAAATTACTGTACTGATCTAGCAACTTTATTGTGTGTAATTTTAAAGAGATGCTTGCAACTATGGCCATACACATAAAATGAACCTGTTAATTTTGAGTATAATTATTTTTTATCTCTAAAATTCTACCCCAGCCATATCATCTCCATTAACACATTATTATATATCTAACCCTTTTTGTACATATCAATCCATGGCTATACAATGAGCCAAATTAAAAAAAAAAAAAAGGTGATGTCAGAAATTATCAACAGTAATGAAAAAGAGAAAACAAATCTTGGGGATAAGACTCCCTGCACCCCAACAACCCTAAACAGACTAAATGTGAGATCACACAACTTTAGTGATAAGGTTTTCCTGCTGTTTCGTGAAGAGTTTTCTATGAAACACAAGAATTGATTAAAAAAATGTGCAATTCATGTTTTGCCAAAACTGTACTTAACTAAATGCAGGACTCTCACATATACTATCTCTAAATAGTTTTAAACAGTCTATAAGAGGAACAAAGGCATGGATTAATTATCTTTGTACAAGTCATAAAACAACTGCACCACACATGATGCTATTAGATGAAGTCACCTGTTACATAAACATTTGTAAATTAAACAGCAAAACTAGCACCACCTGCACTTTTATGTAAATTATGGATAGAACTTGAAAAAGGAATGCTCTTCTTCCCAGGCCCCTGTTGGAAATGGGTATGTAGCTCAAAACATGGTACTAAAACAAAGTAAAGTAAATGGATATAGCAATCAATAAACTTCTTGATAGGAAGGAAAGGAACAAAACTAATTCTGAATCCAGGGAAAGGAAAAAAACATCCTTCTTCCAAGCCCAAACTTGAGAGATAGAGGACAAAACTTTGAAAGCTTCAGCACTGTTTTTTTGTAGCAAAGTGATCCACCTAAAAGTTCCCACAGATTAATAACAGACACAGAAAAAGGGTTTTGTCCAACTGCCGTTCAAGAATTACTTAAATGACCTGCTCAAGAAATTCTGGTCAACATGTTTTGCTTACTGATAAGCAAAGGACTGCAGTGTGGCTCTGTCATCCAGACTCCATTCTCATATGTTCACTGTATCTCTGCACAAGAGATAAGCATGAGTCCCTCCTTGCCTGCTAATGCATCAAATGAAAACTGTGTTGTCTGTATTTATCAAACTGATACCTTGTAGAAGATTTAATGAAATGTCCTTTTAACCAAAGTCAGTATTCTGATTTCCTTAATGTTTATACGAAGAATGTTCATTTGATGACAGGCACTTTTCATCCTTAAAGGACAACTACCCCTACATGCAACATTTTCATTGCACAAAGTGCATTTTCTTTCCCACAGAAAAACAATTCCTATAAAAAAGCATGTTTTTGCAGTTTCCTCCCCTCTGTGCCATTTCTAGCCTGGTCAGCTTTCTCAGTGTATACGTTGTTAAAACTGACTGAAATCACATGATACTTCCTTTTGGAATCAGTCTCCTTTGCTCTTACATAATTTCATCTATCAAATTTTTAAATGCCTTGTCTAATTCTTATAGCAAAGATGCCTGCAATTCTTTCTTTTATTTTATTTTACAGCAACTGGGGTCATAAACGTCTGTAGTCATTTACAGCCTTCTTTCCCTGTCCTGGAACTATAAATGTATTCATCCTTTTTGAAATATGAAGGCAAAGAAACCACTGACAGCAGCTTCACTAATTAGCTGAATTTTGCAAGCCAGGAAATATGATACAGGACAGAATTTGTAACTCGCAAAATTACATTTTTTAAATGATATGTTACCCCAGCTATTTCTTTACACTACTGTTAAAAAAACTCTGTACAGACTGTGTGGCATATATGCAGGAAAAAGATATGCAAGCCTTGCTGTAAACCAGACACTAATGCTTTTAATGAGAATTCTCATACTTAACAGTATTTCTCACTGCTTTCATAGTAAGTGAATGGAATTGTAATCTGACTGAAAAGGCTAGGGCAAATTAATTTCATCCCATGTAGCCCCAATGTTTACTACTAATAAAAAAAGCAGCTTTCCAGGAAAACAAGAGCATGACACTATGTCTGCCCCTATGATGGCACTCATGGTTAGAAAAATTATAAAATTCAGAATAAGTGGTTACTGGGCTGCTGACAGGTGTGGGTTGTGTAGCACTTCTGGATAAAACACATTTTTTTTTTAAGTTTCTACCCATCGTGGTACTTTAAAAAACTGGCAAGTAAGTCTGAAGAATCTACTGTGAAAATTTGAGATGGTAATAGGTGGAGAAAATCATTCCCCAAAGTCAAGTTATGAGACTGAGCACATCACAAGAAGTCCTTTATAGATGTTAGCAGTACTGGAATGAGTTGTACAAAATCTGTATCTTGGTTTCATGATTTTAGAAACAAATGTGTCCTCTTAAAGTCGTCAACTGAGTACCACCACAATGCACAAGGACACAAGTCCCAGTATCATTTGCACTAGCTCACAGCTGCTAAAGACAAGCTCTGAATATGGTTCATAAATAAATAATACTCAGAACTTACTTTTGGAAGTAATAATCCCAGATTTAGGTACTGACCCATTTGAAAAGGAATGGTGAAGGATTTTAAAAGTTCTATTGAGACCCCATGGAAAAATAACCTTTTTACTGCTTCCATACAATGCTCCATTTGGATAAAAGTATATAGTGGGACACAGAAGCTGTCTAAGCAAAGGAATGCTTGACTGTACTGAATTCATAGGTACACAAATATTTGGGCAAAGCACTCTGAAAACAAGCAGTGCAATAGACAAGCAAAACAGCAGAGCAGAGAAATGGAAATTAAACTGACCAACTTGGAACTTCAGATGTTTCCTGTAGGAAGGTAAAAACTGTTATGTCAGTAAGCATTCTCCTTATCCTGAGCTCCTATCCATGAATTCTGGCTTACAAACCACATTCCTTACTATCAAAATCTGGAACATGTTTGTTAAAATATATTTGTTCATACAGCACAAGTCCAACAGTTACCTTCCAGCTATTATTTTTTGGAACTACAAACAACCCAGATTAAACCTCATGTCTGCTTAAGACCCAACACCAACAGTGTGTTGTCTTTTTCTGACAAATTCAAAACTAACTACAAAGAAATATGTAACTTTATGAGGTTAAGAGGTATGAGCAGTGAGAAAGACAGGCATATGATACATGGAAATGATCTATAGACCCTATTAGTACAAAATGTTTCCGCCTTCTGATGATATAAGAAATGTTTTCCCAATACTCAGGCTATCAAGGGAGAAATCAACAGAATAATTAAAGGACAGGCATATAAAATTACTTCAGTTACCGCTATCATTTTCCCTTTTATTTTAACTCATTCTGTAGATCTTCAGTTGAATGCTCAAATAAGGCTTCTATATTAGCTGGAACATCTAGAGATGCATTCTTAACTTCTTTTGAGAATGGAATGTTTGCTCAGAGTGTTGATGGAGAAGTACAGAGAAGGTCAGGAGGAGGTGCATTGTGTCTTCGTGGATTTAGAGAAAGCATACGACAGGGTGCCTAGAGAGGAGTTGTGGTATAGTATGAAGAAGTCGGGAGTGTCAGAGAGGTATGTATGAGTGGTACAGGACATGTACGAGGGTAGTGTGACAGCGGTGAGGTCTGCGGTGAGAGTGATGGATGCATTTAAGGTGGAGGTGGGATTACATCAAGGATCAGCTCTGAGCCCTTTCTTATTTGCAATGGTGATGGACAGGTTGACAGACAAGATCAGACAGGAGTCCCCGTAGACTATGATGTTTGCAGATGACATTGTGATCTGCAGTGAGAGTAGGGAACAGGTGGAGGAGACCCTGGAGAGGTGGAGATATGCTCTAGAAATAAGAGGAATGAAGGTCAGCAGGACTAAGACAGAATATATGTGTGTGAATAAGAGGGAGGATAGAGGAATGGTGAGGATGCAGGGAGTAGAGGTGGCGAAGGTGGATGAGTTTAAGTACTTGGGATCAACAGTTCAGAGTAATAGTGAGTGTGGAAGAGAGGTGAAGAAGAGAGTACAGGCAGGATGGAGTGGGTGGAGAAGAGTGTCAGGAGTGATTTGTGACAGACGAGTACCAGTAAGAGTGAAAGGAAAGGTCTATAAGAGGGTAGTGAGACCAGTTATGTTATATGGGTTGGTGACAGTGGCATTGACAAAAAGGCAGGAGTCAGAGCTTGACATGGCAGAGTTGAAGATGTTAAGATTTGCACTGGGTGTGACGAGGATGGACAGGATTAGGAATAAGTATATTAGAGGGTCAGCCCAGGTTGGAAGGTTTGGAGACTTAGCCAGAGAGGCAAGATTATGTTGGTTTGGACATGTGCTGAGGAGGGATGCAGAGTATATTGGGAAAAAGATGCTAAGGATGAAGCTGCCAGGTAACAGGAAAAGAGGAAGGCCTAACATAAGGTTTATGGATGTGGTGAGAGAGGACATGCAGGTGGTTGGTGTGACAGAGCAAGATGCAGAGGACAGGAAGAAATGGAAACAGTTGATCTGCTGTGATGACCCCTAACGGGAGCAGCCGAAGAAGAGGAGGAAGAAGAAAAAGGTCAAAACCAGAGTCAAGCATGTTTTCTCTAAATACCAGCTGTAGTGGTAGAATGAAGCATCCATTATACTGTAAAAATACTTTGAGAATTAACAGACCACCATGTGTACTGTGATAACCAGGTCTAAACAAGAGGGAAATTGGCTAATATTCTTCACCTCTTTTCCTAGTAGCTTTCCTAGCTAGTATTCTCCCTCTCTCTGAAAATAAAACTCTTGTAGTGAAGCTTGTGAGATGGATAGTTAACTGCTCTAAATGTCATGCAGGAAGAGGAATACATCTTTTTGTAGATTATCTACCTCTATGAAGTCTTTGCCTGGAAGAAGTACAGCAACTACTGATATTACTGCCTTCTTCTGACCCTCAGCAGTAAAGATATTGCCTGTTAGGAAATCTATACAAGCTAGTAGCCTTTTTGGTTACAAAATGCAGAGTAGCTGGGTCTATCTCAGTGAAATCCAAAACCACAAAAAAGGTCAGAATGATCCATCTAAGGCAAAGGATCCTTTCTCCTGGGGAGGAAATTACCTTTACTCTAGCATTAAATTAACAGGTTCTCCAAAACAGAGATCCTCAGCTGGGGCGGGGGGTGTAATTTTATCTTGACTGTTTATACCCACTGGAGATTCAAGGTGTTTAAACCTCAGGTGTCTTTCTCATGGGACAATGACAAAGGGGATTAATCTTTTTTTTTCCCTTTGAAGACAAGGCAGTTAGTATCTATCTGGAAAATAACCAGTAACATCAACACAGAGGTGGCTAACTTCACGACACCCATGCAAACGGAAAATAGGTGCATGACTGAATCATACACCAATGCACTGTTTGAGTGCATACACAAGTGCATGGAATGGGCCATACCAAACAGAACCAAGATGCTCTCCTCCAAAAAAAGGAAGCCAATCTGGTGGTCCCCCACCATAAACAAACTCTACAAAAGAAGGAAACAACTGTTGCAGAAAAGGATGAAGTCCCAAGACTGGAAAAACTCCCTTGTCAGCCTCAGCAAAAAACGGATATCCATAGTCAAATCCTCTAAAGCTAGCTACGAAAACAAAATTGCTACAGATTCTAAACACAACCACAAGGCATTCTATAGATATGTCAAGAATCTACATGGCAGTACTCAGATCTGCTCTGAGCTACAGCACAATGGCAATACATATACAGAACCAACTGATATTGCCAACATATTGGCCAAAAGGTTCAGTGCGAACTTTACCCCCCTTCACCCCCTAAAGGGTCCATCACAATATCTGAGGAATGCCAAGTCCCTATTATCATGGCTACACAGGTAAAAAACACACTGTCTAAAGCCAAGAATACAGCTTCCATGGGACCTGATAATATCCCTGGCTGTGTTCTACATGAATTACAAAGTGAACTGGCACGACACCTGAGTACCCTGTTCAATCACAGCCTCATTTCAGGTATTGGTCCTACCAAATGGCGGACTGCTATGGTCATCCCACTCCAAAAAGGGGGAGCGACAACAGACCCTGGGAACTATGTAAGGCTATGGAGCACATCATCATGGACCTTATAAATAATGACATAGGGAATCCCTAAACTCCGGACTCCACACAGTTTGGGACACCATCCCTCACTCAGGAATCATAGACGGACTCACTAAACTAGGCATAAACACCTATGTCATAAGATGGGTTGCCAACTGGCTCACTGATAGAACCCACATTGTGAAAGTAGTGGACTCCAAATCTGACTACCAACTAGTTACAAGTGGTGCCCCACAGGGATCGGTCCTAGGCCTTCTCCTGTTTGGCATCTACTTCTCTGAAGTTCAAGCCAACACAAAGGGACCCTGGCTGAACAAGTTCGCAGATGATTGCAAACTGGGAGCCATTATTGATTCTCAAACTGATGTAGACATTCTACAAAAAGGCCTCAATGACACCAGTGACTGATGCCAGAACTATGGCCTTAAGCTCAATGGCAAAAAGTGCATTGTCATTCCCTTTGGGAAAAATTCGGTGCCCATGAACTACTACATAGGCAGTAGTCCACTAAACACCGAAGGTGTGATAAGAGACCTAGGAACACAAGCTGACAGCAACCTCTCCTTTGATAACCACATTGCCGCTGTAGTCAGAAAGTCCTTCTATGTAGCACATCTCATTACAAAAGGTCATAATCCCTCTCTACTCGTCCCTCATTAGACCTAATATAGAATACAACGTCTCATTTGGTATGTACCTCACTAGACACCTACAACAACTGGAAAGGCCACAAAAATACCTCACTAAGAGGATCTTAGGCCTTAGACACATGCCTATATGGACAGACTCAAAAAACTCCAGCTATACTCCATCTCTTATCGCCTACTTAGAGGCGATCTCTGCTTGACCTACAAAGCCATGTTCGACCCAGAGCTGCTAAATATGCTACACCTAAAGAAATCCCAATTCCTCCATGCCATACGCTCCAGGGACCTAAACCTCATTACCATAATAAACAGAACATGCTGGAGGGACAGGTTCCTAACCCAGAGACTTCCCATACTCTGGAACAAACTTCCCATTCACGTCAAGCAGAGCACTTCACTGGCCCTCTTTAAGAGAAATCTTGAGTGGATGGGGCAATAGGAAGTTCACCCTGGGGATCACTTCAGTGGCCTTGCTTGACAGGGGCACTGGGTGGCATGATGTCAGGGAATCTTCTTGGGCTAGGCTTATATAGGCTCCAGGGCCATTAGCCTAGTACACACCTATGAACATAAATAACAAGATAAACCTCTGCCTTTTCCCAGAGGGTCTGTGATAGTCTGGACTAAAATGGCCTAACATACTTTTCAGAGATCGTACTAGTATTATTTCCCAGTTCACATGAAATACTACTTTATAAATAAACTGTAATCCAGCACTGGTGTTTGGATCTGTGCAAGTGCATGTAGGCACATGTCAGGTAATGCTGGAAAAGTAGCAGCAAGGACTAAGGAGCATTATGTACCTCTCATATACGGGGAATGCCTCTGTAAACATATTAAAACACTCCAAGAATTCTGTAAAATACCATACAGTATTTTTATCATGAGAGTTCTTTCAGGCTAACATGCTGAAACTTCATTAAATGTTGTTCCTTTCTGACAGTTAACAGCTGCTCCAAGACTTTCATCCATGATGAAAATTTATGATTTTTTCTGCAGTGTGACAAAAATTGTTATAGCTTCTATCTCACCATTTAAACAAGCTGTATTATCCTGTAATACAAGTATACATTACATCCACTACAGCCAGAGGCTAAAAGTACTTTAACTGAGCTTTCTTTTACTACAAGCGGTTTCTTTCTTTTGGATAATCATTGTGCGTGGAGAACAGAAATTACTACAAGACAAAGTACTATGGAAGACCTCAGCAAAAGAGGTCTGAGTAGTGGTAATCAAAACCTATTCTTATTAAAACTGGTATGTACTTGTGATTTTTCTTTTCTGGTTCCTAATGTGAGTAGAAATCTGCCAGGATAAACAGTAAAACAGTTAAATGATAAATGGGCAGTTTTAGGTTTGCAGTCTGCAGCTTGCAGATTTCTGTGAGTATGGTAAAATTGCATAAGAGGATTACTGAGGGGTTCTGTAGTTCTAATTCTTGGAAGCCTGTAAAATTAATCTTTTACAGTCCCTGTCTATGTTAGTTTAGTGTGTTTATGTGATGGTATGGATAAGTTTATATGGTGCTTAACAACTGTATACGTGAAAGGATGGATTGCAGGTTATATAGGTAGAGTTATACCTCTCACAAATCATATCATGTTGGTTCAGTAACAGTTTAGTGCAGAGAGACTGCCAAGAGAGTGGACAAAGGTAGACTGGGCTTCCATGTCTGCCTGTGAGTCAAGTTACTGAGGATAGTAATGATATACTGTGCCAATTTAGTCAGGGTGCACAGTCAATAGTTAGATAAACCATCTTGGGGGTGACACATATTAGGTGAAGCAAGGAAGTACTAACAATGATACAAAAACTACTTGAACCTACAGAGGAATGTAAAAAGATTATTAGTGCGGTAGAAATTAAACAAATAGAAACTGAAGCGACAGACTGTCTGCAAAGTGAAAGATTTGAGAAAGTTCCAACAGGTAACATTGTGACATGATGGGACAATGAGTCCCCAGGTGGCGAAGCAGCAGACAGAGCAGGATGCATCTGAAGAAGATACGCCACAGGCCAATGTCCTCGATCCTTTTGGAGGAAACTCGCACAAAGGTACAGCTAGAACTGACATCAAGGGAAAGAGCAGGAAACAGTGGCAACTCTGACATGGGTAAAATTGCAACATGATGGGACAATATGGCCCCAGATGGAGGAGAAACAGACAAAGGACGATGAAGACAGAAGAAGATATGTAACAAGATGAAGTTCTGAAATCTCCTTTAGAAGACTTGCATAAAGGTCTAGTTAGAATTACATAGAAAGGAAAGGAGCAGTAAATAGAGAACAAAGATGCTTTCAGTCCAGAAGAAAATGAACTATGGAAAGCCTGGCTAGATATAATAGAGATGGACAGACAAGACAGATGAAAGAAATAGATTACAGAAAGGAAATAAGACCCAGAATGTTAGAAGACTTGTAAAACAGATGAACACAGTAATCATGACTATTAAGAGAAATTCATGTGGTAAGGTATAAATTAATAGAATATATTAATCTGCAGCTAAACTAATAGCAGATAAAATGTTACAACAAAAATTCAGAGTAACAAAGGAAATGAAGGGAAGAAGTGGAATGCCAAAAAGGAAGTCATGAACTGAGAAAACTATAAAGCAATTAAGACATGAAGTATCACCATTAGAAGGATATAGAAAAGGGAATAATCATCAAAATTCTTAGAAAGACATATTAAAAGTAACATATAGTCTTAAAACAGACCAGGACTTAACATAAATATTTCTAATAATAAACTAAAAATATCAGCTAAAGCACAAAATACTTGGAAGGTCTGAAGATAAATATAAAAGAATGGAAGAAAATAAGCACTTTATAGATAATCCAAAAAGGTTTTAGAGAGAACGAGAAACAAAGCAAAATGAATAAAAACACCAGCAAAAGTAAGAAGCAGGTACATTTTAGAGAAGCATGTACGAACACCCTGGTGAACATAACAAAAAAAGCTGAAAGGATAGAAAAAAATTAAAAGAAACAATAATAAACTCTAATACAGAGGACACAAAATGGAGTAATGTAACAGCCGGAAACATGGAGACAAAAATATAAGAAAAGCTCCTAAGTGGAAACCCCCGACCTAAATCCAGTGCCTAACATCTGGCTAAAGGAATTAACATCTTTTACACAAAGATTTAGCCTTGAGCAGAAAATACTTATGTGCACATCCCAAGCAGACACCAACCTGGATAACAAAAGGAAAAAGATACTCACTTTAACAGTGAACCTGCAAGCTATCCTAAAAACTACAGACCAATAACTTGCCTTTCAACAATAAATAAACTGTATACTTCAATTGATGCAAACAAGAAATTATAGCTATAATGAAAAAAATGCAAACATGTCAGTAAACAAAAAGCTAATAAAAGAAAGTCATATAGTACAAAAGATCATTTATTGTTAATCAAAGCCATACCAGAGATCTGTAAAAGGGGAAAAATTTAAGTATGGCATGGACAGATTACAAAAAAACATTTAATACCATCCTTAATTTGTGGAAAATATAATGCTTACAGGTGTACAAGATGGACTCTACCGTTGATTAATTACATTGCAGTGACTATGAAATCATGGCAAACAACTTTGTGGCTTTGGAATGACAAAGCATAAAATATTACCCCAGGGATAAAAACTCCAAAAGCAATATTCTAGGGTGATTCCTTGTTGCCACTGTTGTTCTGTCTTGCCCTTAACTCACTATGCTGTTAACTTAATAGATTAGGCTATGGTTACAGCTCAACTCACAGAAATCACCTTGATCAAAGAAGTCTAGTTTTTGTAGATGATTTAAAGATTTAGAGTTCATCAGATGAAGATGTGAAAGCACACATACAAATGGTTAAAACTTTCTCAGATGATATAAGAAAGGCATGGTCTTTACTTGAATGTGCAACTGCAACATTTATAAAAGGAAAATTGAAGTGCCAAGAAAATATCAAACTGGGATAGCAATACAATATAAAGGAACTTGAGCAAATGAGAGAATTTATAAATATTTGGGAAATGATGAAGGGGCAGCAGTAAAGAAAAAAAATGATAACCAAGCTCAGTAAGGAATACTTTAGAAGATTAAAGCTAATACTGAAAACTGTTTTAACATCGAGGAGTAAAGTCTAAGCTAAAAACCATGTTGACTTTCCTGTTCTAGCTTACAGCTTTGGTGTAGCCGACTGGCCCCAAACAGCACTGAATATACTGGACAAGAAAATAAAAAATGCTTCATGCTTATCAAATGATAAATAACTAGTGCATTAGATTATACATCCTTTTCTCTGAAAGAGATATGGGCCTTCTCGAGACTGACTACATGCACAGGTTTGTAATCTCTGAAAAGCATACATATTTGCTGATCTCATCTAATCCAAACACAGTGACAATTCTAAAGCATTCAAAGAAGTAGTAGTCTAAGGTGACATATTTGTTTAGATTAGCTGAAGCATTTCATAACTGAGTGGTAAACAAAATCAAACCAGAAGTAAACATGAATTAGACCGGAAATGAATGTGCCAAAAAAAAAAAAAAAAAAAAGAATATAAAGAAAAGAACCAGAAACAAAGAAAAGAAAATTGGAAAGTCCACAAATAAAGTGGCAAGTATAGAGAACTCCTAGAACAAGATCTGCTGCAGAATAGTTAAGGAGAGGCGATTCCAAACCAAACGATGAAATGCTAATAATGGTGGTGCAAGACAAAAGTCTATGAACGCACTGGTTTACAGGTCTATAAAAAAAACTGGGCTAAACAGACAAATGCAGGTTCTGTAAAATGGAAGTAGAAACAGTTGCATATCTCTGTGCTGGGTGTGATGCACCAATGGACGAAGGTCTGTAAACTGAAAGGCAAAATAATGTGGCAAGACTGTAAAACACTACAGCATTGAGGTAGCCGAGAAGCATTAAAACATGAACCAAAAAGCACTATTAACAGTGATGAAGTTCATATCACATGGGATTACCTAGTACCAGCAGTTCAAAATATAGAATCAAGAAAACCAAATACAGCAGTCCAAAAAATAAATAAATAAAAAATAGGCAAGCAACTACGGTGTCTTACATACTGAGACAAAAAGTCATAAAGCACCAGAATTTGCAAGCAAAAATGATAGCAATATGGAAAAAAAAGATACTCATATAATTTCAACAAAACCAATAAAAAAGAATTCGCAATTATACTTAAATATGCTAACAATACATGTAATCTCAAGTAATATAATCTGCAGAAGGAAACAAGTCTGGATACATTGTGGGTGCTGAGAACAGCAACCTTGGCAAACATCAAAGACTGAAGTAATAATAATCTCATGAACGTTAATCATATCCTGACTTAAGAGTGAGGTCACTTTCTGACACAGTATTATAAACCAAAAACATTTGGAGAAATTAAAAAATGAAGAAATTACGTAATGCAGCTTAATGCCACAGCAGTGCTCAGCTATAGTTTTGCACACATTCAGTACAATAACAAAAGAATGAGAACCAAGGTGGTAGTATAAACTAAACATACTAACATCCAAGAATAGCATACTGCTACATCCCAATCCTCTATGCAACTACTGCAATGAAAGAGCAATACATATTAATACAACATAATGAGGGCTGAAAGGGAAATAAACAATTACACCCACAGTATACTCTAACAGCATGGTCAGGTGACAACAACAGTGCATTTGGAGGTTGTCTCAAATGCCATGCACTTAGAGGGTCATCTGCCAACAATGGTATGAAGAGATGCCACAAACACTTGTTTCAAAGAGTCTACAGCTCAGGTGTCATATAATGATTGCTTCTGGGATGCCATAAAAAGACTTCAAAGAATTAACAGGCTAGGGTGCATCAAAATGAGTGTTTCTAGGATTTATCAGACTCAACTGCTATATCCCTGTATGTACCAAATATATTTAATGTTAATAACCATCTTAAATACAAAGGTGGGTACAGACATCAATGACTGATAAAGATGGTCAAGAACTGGTCTGGGAGCAGCAACGGGCTATTATAACAACGACGACAATTTCAGCAACTGATCTGTAGGCAGCAACATTTTATAAACAAACAGTAGCAGCAATGCACCCAAGATGGGAACAACAAGAATTTACTAAAACACAAAAGCAGAGCGCAACTCAGTGTAGCTTAGAATGAAGCTGCACTGCTATAAGCGACTATGCAAACCAAGTGAAGGATCCAAATGAATGTAGGAATGTTAGATAACAATTACAAACTCTTTAAAACAAACCAGCTACATATGCACAGTGCAACATGCCCCACTGCTCTGCTTAGTGTAGCAAGAACACCTCTCAACTCTTTATGATTTTAAGGGATTTCCCTGATTTAGCTCAAAAGTTTGCTCTGTCCCTCCTAACACTGGTGATTTTAGGAGAAAGGGTAGTGAATTATACTTAATAAGAAGACTAATTACAGTTATAGACTGTTGCTTCAGAAAATGCAAGTTAATTCACATTCTCTTATTCTGCCAACTTCTCAAGTTAAAATTACAAATATTTTAAATTTCTGGACTTGCCCCTGAATGGGGAGGTAAGCGTTTGAAAGTTAGGGTAGCAAGGACAAATTCAATTAGAACTGGATGATCCAGCAGCAGTGTGTGTGCAGCAAAGAAATGTAATAAGGATGACTTAGCCAAACAGAGTGGCATATCCTACTATGTAGCACAATTTAAAAGCCGCATTCTAAACAGTAAGTCATATCAGAAAAGCAACTATAAATTATGCCTGGTGCAAGAAGAATGTCTAAAATACCAACAGTTTCTTACTCTCACTACAAAAAAGTGTCCCACACAAACAAAACTGGCACAATGAAAACTTGTAATAGATTTGCAGTAAATATACTTTTGAAGAACACAGGCTGAACTGGATTAAATAAGAAAACACTTCCCTCATGCCTTTGGGACTGACAGCAAGGACAACCTCAGGTAGAACTGCTCAAGCCAGTGGCAGTCTCTGACAAGAAAATGCAAAATGAAGAACCCAGGGCAAAAAGAGCAGCAAATTCTACAATGTAACACAACTTAAAAGTTACACTTAATAGTAATGGCCAATGAAAAACACAACTGTAAATTAAACTTGGAGAAAGCAGAACATCCAGATCACTAGCAAATGCCAAAGTCTGAATACGAAAAAAGCCAAAGTGTCCCAAATTAACACATTTCTGGAACAATTAACAGTATTAACATATTAGATGTAGTGCAGCGGTAGCATTGTTGCCTCACAGCAAGAGGTTCTCCCGTTCGATTCTCGGCGGGAGCACCTTCTGTGTGGAGTCTGCATGTCCTCCCCACGGTCGAGTGGCATTCAAAGGACGTGTGAATGGGCGTGCCTTCGTTGAAGGTTGAAAGTCGGGCTGGCACCTCGGCACCGTAAAAATCTACTGCCAATCATTAGCGGACCGGAGTTCTGCTGTGGCGACCCCTACCCAGGAAAAGCCAAAAGAAGAAGAACAACATATTAGATGTATACTCATTTTACAAGCATACATATTGAACTGGATATATCAAAAACACTTTCCTGGTGCCGCTGGGACTGGTATCCAAGACATATGCAGTTAGAACTGGTCACTCTAGTATCAGTAAGGAAATACAGCAAAAATAAGTCAAACCGAATAGAACAGGACACTTTAAAAGCTATACTTAAGAAATCAGAGCCCATCTGTAAAATAACTGTAAATTGAGACTGAAGCAAGGAAAATACCCACAACACCAGCAGTTACCTACTTTCACTAAAAAAGTCTTAAAGCATCCCACGCAAACAAAATTCTTTCACAATACACAAAATTAACAGTTTAGAAGTAAATGCACTTTAAAACTGCATAAATGGAATTGGATTTTAAAAACTCCTGGTGTCTTTGAGATTGGTAGCAAGATCAAATTCAGTTTTAACTAGCCAATCCAGTATCTGTGTGTGAAAAGGAAATGCAGCACAAAGCACCCATGCTAGAAGAGCAAGTGTAAAGAGGTATATCTCTGGGCTATATAACAATGACATTATGAAATGGTTATGTAATGATGAAAATAAGAAGGTTCTTTATTTTATTGATATCCCAAAATACATAAAATGTTGAAAGGTCACCAGGAAAACAAACTTTTGCAAAGTATGAAATTTACCATGAAAACATTAGCAGTTATCGGCATTTTTGTATTTTGAATACATATGCTGTAGAACTTCTTTCATATATTATAGTCTCAAGTGGCAACCTTAGCAAAACTAAGCATGTTAAGTAGACAGATAACATGATTTGGGTAAGCATAGATGTCAATATTCTATGCACTAATACTCAACACTATTCAGGCTTGGAAGTGCTTTATCATCATCCTAGAAGTCATTCTAAAGCTTCATGTACTTGCTAACTCATTGAGTTGCTTTTTTTTTGGTCTTACAGTATTTTTTAATTTAACAGTGAAAAAAATATGGAATGGGCATGATAGAAGCTCTATCATCAGCATAGTGAAAATACTTCATTACTTGCAAGTTTATTTTTATTTTATTTTACATTTGTTAACCGGGGGTGTCTGACTGAGCCGAAAATGCCCTTTTTCAGCAGAAGCCCGGGGAGAAAAGCTCCACATATGAAAATTACAGAGACATTTAGATATTTAGACATGATCACTATACACACAAATTACAATAAACATGTTTTTACAGTGGTATGCAGCACACCAACGGTTACAGTGGAGATAAAAAAGAAAATATTAATTTAAAAATAAAGGTAATTAATAGATTTGTGGTGTACAGCTGAAATTTGGAACATAGGTAGAATATATACATTGTAGATTAGCCAGTGTTTGTGAGTAAGACTGAAAACTATTATCAAGTACTCTAGGTTTAGAATGTGTACCTTTATCTGCTTTCACTAGCCTGGGGAGCAATCGTGGCACTGCCAACCTTGCTTGAGATGTTGCCTAATGAGGTTTTTAAAGGAGGCTTTGGACGATGTGATTTGTATGCTAGTGGGGAGAGAGTTCCATTTTTTAGCCATTGAATTACTATAAAGTGTGTCACCAAAGTTATTGTAGCTGATGGTGACTTCTAGTAGTAGTTTGCTTGATGATTTAAGAGGCCTTTTGGCTGAGTGATGTTGTACTAGGTTTTTGGGAGCAGAACACTTATTGGGGAGGTAATAGATAGACTGACAGAGGCAGAGCTGATTGTAGGTTAGGAGGTTGGGCAGTTCATGCCAGTGGAGCTGTCTCAAAGCAGTGCAGTGATTAGTTCTATATGAGCAATTTGCAGCAAAGCGGGCAATTCTGCTATAGCAGGCTTCCATTTTGCTTAGTTCAGTTTTGCTGAGATTAGTCAGAATGGGATATGCATAGAGTAAGGTGGACAGAAGTTGAGAGTGAGCAATGGCTGATCTTGTGTTGTTGGTAAGAAATGGTTTGATATGGTAGATTGGTCCTAGTTTGGCATGCATTTTTTTAATAGTTTAGTTGAGATGACTATCAAATTTTAGGTGGGAGTCTGGTTATTCCCAATAGCTTAGCCTGTGCCACTGGAGCAATTGGAGTAGCACTTGTGGAGTAGATAGTGAATTGACTACTATCAGTGTTTTTGTTAGAACTGGTTATAATCATAAGCTGAGTTTTCTATGGATTGAGGATAAGATGGGCTTTGGTAAGGTAGTTTTCAGTGTCAGAGAATGCTAGCTGAGTTGTTTACAGGAGGGTGGTAATGTTTTGTGTAGTACAGATTAAGGTGGTATCATCTGCATACTGAATGATAGATGCATGCTGTGTGGAGCTATGGAGGCCATTTGAGAAGATTGTGAATAGTAGTGGTCCTAAGATCAAACCCTGTGGGACTCCTATAGTTATGGGCAGCTGAGGAGAGAGAGAATTTTCCCATTTCACAGCCTGGTACCTGTCAGTTAAGTAGCTTTAGAACCAGGTAAGAGTGGAACTTGATAGGTGATATTGGTTTAGTTTGTTTAGCAGGATTTGGTGCGAGACCATGTCAAATGCTTTGGACATATCCAAAAAAAGAGTTGACACCTGCAGGCCTTCGTTTTTTAGATGGTCTACCATGTCTGTGAAGCAGAGGAGGGCTGTAGTGGTACTATGGGCAGGTCTGAAACCATGCTGAGTAGGTGACAGGATGTTGCTGTCTAGGAGATATTTTAGCACCTGGGTATGGATGCATTTTTCTAGGATTTTGGCCAGGGGGGAGAGTAAAGCAATGGGTCTGTAGTTACGTTCAGTGGGGGTACCTCCTTTATGTATGGGTGCAACATAGGATATTTTCCAGAGTTTAGGCCCATAGTTTTCAACAATTGATCTGTTTATGAGAGTGGAGATTGGGATAGCAATAGCATCTGCTGTGAGTTTCAAGAAATAGCTGTGGAGAAGGTCGGCTTCTGTTGATGAGGTTTTTAGTTTGGAGAGCATGCTTTTGATTGAAGTGGTGGAAACTATTTTGAGGGTAAAGCTTGTATTAGTGTTACTTGTGTTGGGGGGGATAGTGAGGTAGGAACTGTCCTGTGATACTAAGGATAGAATTGAGTTCACAAAGTGGGAGTTGAACTGTGTTTCGATGGGAACTTTAGTTTCAGGAGTGGTTGGTTTGGGGGTGGCCTTTTGGGTGGGTTTTAGTAGCTGGTTTACATTTTTCCAAAATTTTTGGGGATTGTGTTGGTATTTAGTTTGTAATGTCATGTAGTGGGATTTTTTTGTCCAGTCTAATGCATTTTTTTGCATGGTTGCGCAATTCTTGGTACTTAGTTAGGCTTTGTGTTTCTTTGTTTTTTTTATAGTAAAGCCAGGCAGTGTCTCTGGACTTGAGGATTTGTTTGGTTTCTTTACTGAGCCAGAGGTTTGTAGAGGTTCTAACCTTGATTTTGCGCAATGGAGCAACAGTGTCTAGGTGTTGTAGAAACGTTTTGTTGAAATATGCTACAGCCTGGTCAAGTGACAGGGTTTTTAGGAGGGTCCAGTCACAGTTACAGAGTAAAGTATTGAGGACCTCAGTTGAGAAATGTTTTGTGTTTCTAGTGGATTTATAGTTAGTGGTTTGCATATGCTTGTTCTACTACATATAAGGTATATTATGTTGTGGTCACTTAATGTGTCTGGGAGACTGCCTGTGTGAGGGTACAATGTGGGGTTGTTAGTTAGGACCCAATCAAGGATGGATTCTCTTTTAGATTTTTTATCACATCTAGTTGGAATTTGGACTAGCTGCTGGTAGCCATGGAGATTTATTAGACTGCTTGGTGGTTTTAATATACAGGTGAACCAATCTAGGTTGAAATCCCCCAGAATAAGGGTTTCTTGTGAGTATGTGGAAGAACACCAGGATAAGAAGTCTTCAAGGCTAGCAGGTGTATTATCAGGTGGAATATAGATCACAATTGTGGTGATGAACTTTTTAGGGTGAAGCTGAAGTTGTGAGATAAGTAAGTCCCAATTATTGGGGGAGGGGTAGGAGTTTGGTAATTGATGTACAGTTAAGTTGGACTTATACAGTAAGGCAGTTCTACTCCCTTTACAAGTGGCCTGTCTTGTCTAATGATATTGTAGCCGGTAGGGAGAACTTCTGAGTTAGCTATGTTTTTATTTAGCCAGGTTTCTGTTACAGCAACTATATCTGGGGAGTAGTGTGCTATTGTGGCCTTGAGTTCAGGTATTTTGTTTTTGATACTTCTAATATTAACTTTTAGCATTAAAAGATGGTTGGTTTTTGCTGCTGTTGTTGATATGCCCAGGTATGAAGATAGTGGGGGTGTTATTTTCTGACATTTGTGTTGGAGCAGTTTGTGTTGGAAAGCATGGATTTGGGCCTGGGTTGGGGGTGGATATCCCCACTTATGGTGAGCCTGGTATTAAAACGGTGATACAGATGTTGGAGTTCGGTGATGAGTGTGAGAAAGTATTTTTTTGGAGTAGGAATGAGAGCATATATGTTTAGTTCTGAATTGGTCTGTTATGTGGTTCTTGAACAATTGTGGGCAGATATTATTATAATGTGCGATGTCTGTATATGAGAGTGCATAATATAGTGTTGTGCTGCTAAGTTTAGGGATACTGCTAGGTGATAACTTGTGGAGTTATAAAGAATTATGAGAAGACAAACTAGACTTAGTTGTGTGATGGTCACGGTTATAAAGTTTAAGTTGGTTCTAGGTGGAGGTCTGGAGTTAAAAAGAATGATGGCTATAAATACATTCTGATTCTGCTAATAATTATAATAATAATAATAATAATAGAGAGATCAGCACAGGGGGTACAAAATGTGCTTCCAAGTTTTCACTTTGTTGATGACTTAATGTTTATTTGTAAGGTGGAGACTGATAGAATCTCTCCGTTTTTTTAATCATCTCCATATAAATCAATTTGGACTGACCTTTTTATTTAAAGTCCAATGTCAGACAATCACCCTCCTAGATAAAACCCTTACTGGCTAATATTAACAGTAGATTGCATAAGAAACCTGCTACTATTGAAGCCCCCATTTGTACATCCAGCTGCCACCTATTTCATACTTTCTAGTGTCATACCATGTGAAGAACTGTTAAGGGCAAGAAACATGCAGCAACAGGATTGATTCTATGTAGGAAGCTATTAATTATCAGGTTTTACTTGTGTGGTTATAACATGGATGTGCAAAAAGAAGCTTACAATAATGTTTGTTATCTAGACAGACATCAACTGTTAAGTTTAAAGGAATATTACAGTAGTGATAAATCCATGTGCAACTAACAGTGGGTAAAACTGCCTTCCAGTTTATAGCCTGCTACAGACCACCCTCCCAAACCCAGGAACACCACTCGGCCTTCCTGAGAACACTGGAAAATATGAAGGTCTCTCCAAACACCATTATATTGGGCGACTTCAACTACCCAAACATAGACTGGGAGCATTATTCTAGCTTCAACAACCTAGCCCAAAGGTTCCTAGAATTTATAAACTCAAATGCTATGGAACAACTTGTTACCACTCCCACAAGAGGGGAAAACATACTGGACCTGATCATCACCAACTGGGGACTCTATGCTCCAGACCAGAAGTGTATCCCTCACTGGTAAGATCAGACCATAAACTAATCGCACTGGATATTCACATCCCGACCCCACCCCCTGCCCAGAAAACCACAGTGAAAAACTTCTCTAAAGCAAATTTCACACTCCTCAAAACCGAGGTGGAATCCTTCAAAGCCCCCGGGCCTGTGGAAAATACAGCCCAGACCGCAAAATCCTTTATAAACACATTCTATGAAAACCTTCAGGAATGCATGGATCATGCGATCCCAAATAAAACCAAGACCCAATCCTCCAAAGGCAGACGTCCTGTCTGGTGGACCCTAGCCATAAACAAACTATACAATAGAAGGAAGAAGCTACTAAATGATAGAGCAAAATCCCAAAAAGGGAAGGCATCACTGATCAGTATTAGCAAAAAACTACGGGCACTCATAAAATTGTCTAAGGCCAGCTTCGAGAGAACAATTGCACAGGACACTAAGGATAATCACAAGGCTTTCTTTAGTTATGTTAGGAACCTGGGTGGTAATTCCCAGATATGCTCAAAATTAGTCCAAAATGACAAAAAATACACCAAACCCACAGACATTGCCAACATCCTAGCTGACAGGTTCAGCGCAAACTTCTCCCTCCCACCAAAAGGGCAAATATCTATCCCAGCAGAGTGCTGCCCCTGACATCTCAGATGCTCAAGTAAGAGCCTCTCCAAAGCAAAAACACAGCATCAATGGGACCAGACGGTGTCCCGGGCTGCGTCCTACATGAACTCCAAGAAGAGCTAAACCCAAACATAAAACTACCGTTCAATCTCGGCCTTACTACAGGATATGTGCCCAAAGAGTGGCGTACAGCAACAGTGGTCCCTCTCCATAAAGGTGGTGCCTCAACGGATCCCGGAAACTATCGCCCCATAAGCCTGACTAGCTTGGTCTGCAAAGCTATGGAAAGGATCATCATGGACCTCATAAATAAAGATATTAGGGACCTACAGACACTGGATCCTACCCAGTTCGGCTTTGTTAAGGGCAGATCCTGCCTCTTAAACCTGGTTGATTTCTTTGAAACAGTCACCAAGGCCATTGACGAGGGAAGGTGGTCCACACAGCCTACCTGGACCTCGCCAAAAGCCTTCGATACAATACCCCACTGGCATTATAGATAAGCTCACCAGCTTAAATATAAACCCCTATGTCACTAGATGGATTGCAAACTGGCTCAAGGACAGAACCCACATGGTTAGAATTGCTGGAGCCATGTCAGACTCCAAACCAGTTACAAGTGGTGTCCCACAAGGCTCAGTCCTGGGACCTCTCTTGTTCGGTATATATTTCGGAGGTACAGGCCAACACGGAAGGACTGTGGCTGACCAAGTTTGCAGATGACTGCAAACTGGGCGCCATAATTGACTCTCCAGCCGACACAAGCATCCTCCAAAAGGGCCTCATAGAAACAGACAACTGGTGCCAGAGCCATGGCCTCAAGCTAAATGCCAAAAGTGTATAGTCATCCCTTTGGCAAAACAAAGTGCACAAATTACCACATAGGTGGTAATCCATTAAGTACAGAAGAAGTAATTAGGGACCTGGGGACCCAAATTGATAGCAATCTCTCATTTGACAACCACGTGGCCAAAGTGGTTAGAAAAACATTTTATATAGCCCACCTAATCATGAAGGGATTCACATCTAGATCAGGGGAGGTCATCGTGCCTCTTTACTCATCCCTCATCAGGCCCATAATTGAGTACAATGCCCCTTTGGGATGTACCTTACCAAACACCTGCAGCAACTGGAAAGACCCCAAAAGTACCTCACCAAGAGGATCAAAGGGCTCAAACAGATGCCATATGCTGCCCGGTTAAAGAAACTCCAGCTCTACTCAGTGGCATACTGCCTGTTCAGAGGCGATCTGTGCCTGACGTATAAAGCCATGTCCAACCTGGAATTAATGGACATGCTGCACCTCAGAAAATCCAAATCCCATCGAGCTACGCTCGAGAGACTTGAACCTCAGCACTGAAATAAATAGGACATGCTGGAGGGACAGATTCATAACCCAGAGGCTCCCTTCACTCTGGAATAAAATCCCAGTCCAGGTTAGGCAGAGTCCCTCATTGACTCTCTTCAAGAGGAATCTTGATGAGTGGATGGGAGATCGTAGGTTTACCCCGGGTATCACTTCTGTGTCACTGTTAGACATAGGCACAGTATACTAACCTCGAAAAAGGGCATAGCAAAATAAATTTAAAATGGGTGGCGAAAGCCAAACACATTCTGGCTAGGCTTATAAATGCCCTAGGGCAGATAGCCTAGTATGAACCTATGAACCTATGAACAGATGTAACTATGATATTAAACAAGGGGCAGGATTCATGAAGGCTTGCATGGAGTCTAAGAGTAGTGTAAGACTCCATGCAGCCATCGCGATCCAGGAACAGCCCTAAAGTCCGTGTAAGAGACCAGCTAAAACGTCTCTTACACGGAGTGGGCGTGGATATGCTAATCACCTCACTTGCAGCCCAAAGGCAAGCAAATGAGGTAGATTAGCGATCCACGAAGCCCAAAGCAGCCTGTGTAAGAGCCGTTTTAGCTGCAGAAATGTACTCAGTTGACAACTGAGTATGTTTCTGCAAAAACCACAACGGAGCCATGTCAGCTACAAATAAAGGGTGCATATGTGTCAGGCAGCATGCCAATGACCAAATATGTGGCCATTGGCAAGGTACCCCGATGCAAATATGAAAAATAAATAATTTATTTTTTTCGGCAATCGCCAATGTTTAAACGCAGCGCAGCCCCGCGCAAACGGGCTGCGCTGTATAAAACATAAAAATGATGGTTATAAACCCACAAATGTGGGTTTTATGCAATACATGGATTTACAATGCAGGGACCAGCAGACCAAAAACAACATGGCCACCGTTTAGTGGTTGCTAAGGGGGGAAGCTGAGTCTAAGACATGTAACTAAGCATTAGTAGGCAATCTGATGTAAATGAGTGTTAGGATACTGAATTCCACTGTCACATAGCAAATGAGCACATTCTGAGTAGTGTAAGAGATACATAAGGGGGAGGAATAGAGCAGGAGATAGGTGACATCACAGGGGGGAATGGTAGAAAGAAATGCAGTTCATTAGAGGTTAGTGTTACATGACAGATGTCAGACACATATCATGGAAAGAGGAGTGCCACAACATAAGCATGGGAAAGTCAAGAAATGGAAGGTGTACACTGTTGCTTACACCAAAGTTTCTTGCTGGGAGTGCATGCGCACGTGTGCGCGCCATGAAGCGCGAGTAGGGCAGTGTGTGCACATGTAAGGCAGACTGAGCATGTGGGAGCCTGTTGGCAGACTTGTAAGACTGTTTGCGCTGGTGTGTGCACGTTTTAACCCGAATAAGACGATTGTAAACCATGTAAGCATTTGTGCGCGCGTGTAAACCACTGTGAGCGTGTTTCTGCTGGTATGCACGTTGCTCCCCCCTGAGGAAACAGAAAGGAAAAAGGAAGCAACAGAATTAGTAGGAAGCTAGCAGGGAATACTGCTGGAGCTAGCAGGTGAAAACAATTAGAAGCAGGCAATTACACAGGCAAAATAGTAGCTCAGCCAAGCACTTAAAACTCTGCAAACAGCAGTGCAGGATGTTTCCCTCAAGAGACACTGCAAGACAGGAGTAAGCTATTAGAAGTGAAAACTGAAAAAGCTGAACTCAGAGCAGAAATGCTAGGGGCTGCCATAGCTGTCATAAGGAGACATAGGCTACTTGCTGAGGGTGGTGACAATGCAGATGGTGCCAGACAACCCACAGTGAGGAGATGGAGAAGAGTGTACAGGCCCAGGGTCACCTACCACGGGTTACATGAGCTGGAGATAGTAGAGCTCTATAGAGTGGACAGAGACCTCCTGCAGCAAATTGTAGAGCTGTGCAGGCCACGCCTCACACACAGAACCAACAGAGGGGAACCCATCCCAGTGGAAACCAAGGTATGTGTTGGCATAAGAATACTAGCAACAGGTACCTTCCAAAGACCAACTAGTGATATGATGGGGATATCACAGGCGTCAGCCTCCAGGGTACTGCACCAGTTCCTGGATGCCATGTCAGCACATGTCGGTTATCATGTATATTTCCCCAATTCCCGTGAGGTATTGGCCAGCAATATGCATCTCTTCCAGCAAACAGCGGAATACCCTGAGGTAGTGGGTGCAATAGACTGCACGCACATACGCATCAAAGCACCAGCCGGTGAGCGGGGTAGGGCCTACATTAACTGCAAGGGCTTCCCCTCCATCAACTGCCAGGTCGTGTGTGATGCCCAGGGCATAATAATGAATGTGTGTGCTGGCTGCCCTGGGAGCTACCATGATTCCCATATCTGGCATTTGACGCAGCTGTACCAGACATTTGCCAATGGGGACATCCCACATGGACACCTAGTGGGGGATGCAGGTTATGCACTGGAGCCATGGCTGATGACACCCATCAGAAACGCACACACACCTGAACATGAACGCCATAATGAGGCACGCGCACAAACACGTAATGTAATAGAGCGTGTGTTTGGGCTGCTCAAGTCACGGTTCCGGTGTCTGGACACATCTGGTGGAGCCTTGCAGTACTCACCAACTACATGTACCCAAATTGTCATGGTATGTGCTATGCTACATAATGTGACCTTGCGAAAACAGCTGCAGCAGGACCAGCATAGGGCCGGGCCAAACAGCCCCCCACCATTGCCAAAGCCATCACAGGCAGAGCGTGACTCGGAGGAGGAACAACCTGAGCCTGCCCCAGTAGGTAGAAGGAGGCGTGCCCAGTATGCCCTGGCCTTGGCAAAGAGGCAACGCATAGCACATACACTGGCTCAGTAGGAACCCTGGGAATGATACCCCTCTCTGATTCACTCATATAACAACATGGATGCCTAAAATGACATAACCTGCTCTCAAACATGTACAGGGAGTGTAATATGTGCATCCGACAGAGGCAGCCCTGCAGCACCACCTGAGGCATAAATGCCATGTGTTAAGCAATGTAACACCATGTAGTATATGCACACTTGAGGACCCTGACTAACATCCTACCCTCACAAGCATGATGCCACAATATGACGATGAGATGATCAAATTGGCTGAAGTATTGCAGTTAGTCAAAGGGGATCCAATGTGTGCCAGCCTGGGATGACATGCTGAGCATGACATGATGCTCCACCTGCTAAGGGTGGCGTGCACCTATCAGTCCAGGCCTTATGGATACTGGCAAAGGCTGTTGTTACCCACAGCATGCCCTGAATAGGCAAGGCTCAAAACACAAACCCACCTCCATAGGTACCACAAGGGATAAGAACCTAGATGTAATGTTACCCAATGCCAGAAGTCTAAACAGCAAGATGCATGCAGTCTAAACTCACCCAGTATGGAGAATGTTGATATCTGTCCTGTAACAGAAAACTGGGTCAAGGCTCACAGCAGCACCCTAACACTACCAGGTTACACGTCATACTGTGCTGTACAGCCTCAAAACATGGAACAAGCTACAAAAGGAGGGTGACTAGCAATAATTGTCAAGGATAACCACACCCCCATGTTGGTACCACAACAAGAAGCAGCATGGACTAGCCATGGTCAAGTAACAGTGGCTAAAACTGCCTCCCAGTTTATAGCCTGCTACAGACTACCATCCTAACACCAGGAACTGCACCTGGCCTATGTTGGAATACATGAATATATCAAGCCCTCCAAACCACATTATATTGGGTGACTGAAAATACCCAGACATAGACTGGGAGCATTATACTAGCTCCAACACTGTAGGAGAAAAGTTCCTAGAATCCAAAAACCAAAATGCCCAGGAACAATGCACCACTCCCACAAGAGGGGTAAGCATACTGGATGTGATAATCAGCAACATGGGTACTGGATGGCAAGATGAGAAGTGTATCCCTCACTGGTAAGACCAGACCATAGAGTAATCACACTGGATATACACATCCTGACCACAGTCCCTGGCCAGAAAACCACAGTGAAAAACATGTGTAAAGCAAAAGTTGCACTCCTCCAAACTGATGTGGAATCCATTAAAGGACCTGTGCAGGTGCAAAATATGGGCCACACCTCAGAACCTGTTATACAGGCATTCCATGAACACTGCCAGGAATGCTTGGAGTATGCAATCCCAAATAAAAACAAGACACAATGCCATACACGCAGGCATCTGGCATGCTGGACTCCAGCCATTACCAAACCATGCAAGAGAATGAGGAAGCTACTACATGATAGAGCAAACATAAAAAGGGAAGTAATCACTGATCAGTAGTATGGCAATAAAATATGTCCACACATACAATCCACTAAGGCCAGCTACAACAAGTTGAATCTGTGAATCCTGAGGCAATGTTACACCTGCCCCAAGTACACAGACAACCCTCAACTCCCCCCAAGAAATACAAATACATGTGAGAGATGCAACCATTTATCCAAACCAGAGGCTGAGCTCCCTCAACTCAGTACTGTCAAAACTAGTCAGGAGGAGAAGGTAACCACACATACCACAAACACAGTCCCACAAAGACCTATCACAACTGCAAACCAAAGACATAAACACAGAAACACATTCCCGGAGGCCCTAATTACAAACACACCACACCAACAGAGGCCCCAAAGCAGACACCCAAGCAACCACAACCTCCAAACATAGCACATGCAACACATAGTACACAAAGCTGGTGTGCCAAACAGTCACAGGCCAGAAGGAAAAACAACATGCCTGATACAGTTGTAATAGGTGACTCCATAGTCAGACTCACTGCTGTCCCGCTCACCAGACTGAACAAGGGAAAGGGTGCAGTAAGCTGCCTGTAGGCTGCTACAATACGCCACATAACACAAGTACGCAGGTCACCCCAAAGCAAGTAGAAATATGATGCAGTCATTGTCCATTGGCGTGAATGACCTGAGCTGTACCTCCCTGGACTACATGAAAAGAGACATAGATGAGCTCTCCGATTATGTAGTCCAAGCCGGTATGAGACTGACCATTTGCAGCATCCTACCCTCACCAAGAATGATGCCACAGTACTAACACAGAATGATCAGCTTTACAAGTGGCACAATTACTGGTGTCATTCCAAGGGGATCCAATGTCTGTCTGCTTGGGATGTCATGCTTGACAAGCCACGCTGCTGTTCCAGGGATGGCTTGCACCTGTTACCCCTGGGCGTCTGGATATTGGATAAGGCTTTTGCCACCTCCATAGAGCCTTTCATAGGTAAGGCTGAAAAAACTAACCCACCACCCTAGAAAACATAAGTGGAAAGAAACATAAGGGTAATGCTGACCAATGCCAGACGTGTAAACCACAATATGCATGCTCCCGAGGCCCTCCCCAGTATGGAGAACATCGATGTCCGTGCAGTGACAGAAACCTGCTGCAAGCCTCCTGACAGCACACCAGCACTACCAGGTTATACCTCATATCATGCGTTATGGCCCCAAAACCTGGACCAAAACATAAAAGGAGGGGGAGTATCCATATTCAGCACAGACACCCATACGTCCAGGTAACTGACAATGCACGAAGCATCGGAGACCACCCATGTGCAACTAACCGTAGGCAAAACTGCTGTACAGTCTGTAGCATGCTACAGACCACACTCTCACACACAGGAACCCCACCCAGCCGTCCTGAAGACACTGGACAGTATGAATGCCCCACCAAATACCAAACAAGGTACTCACAAATTACCACATAGGTGGTAAACCATTATGTATGGAAGGAGTAATCAGGGACCTAGGGACACAAGTGGACAGTAACCTGTTATGTGACACTCACATTGCCAATGTGGCTAGGAAGACTGTCTATATTGGACACCGTATCATGAAAGGATTCACATCTACGTCAACAGAGGTCATTGTGCCCCTATACTGTTCTCTTATCAGACCCATAATCTAGTACAATGCCTCATTTGGGATGTACCTTACCTGACACCTGCAGCAGTTAGAAAGACCTCAAAGGTACCTCACCAAGAGGATAAAGGGTCTCAAATATGTCATATGCTGCTTGGCTGTAGACACCCCAGCTGAATGCAGTCACATACTGCCTACACAGAGGTGTTGTATGCCTGTTGTACAAGGCCATGTCCAACACATGAGTAATGGACATGCTCCACCCCAGAAAACCCAAAGCCATCGGAGCTGTGAGAGTGAGAGATGTCAACCTCAACACATAATGAAACAGGATGTGCTGGAGGGACAGATACATAACCCAGAGGCTCCCTACACCCTGGAACAGAATCCCACTCCATGTTAGGCAGAGCCCCTCACTGACGCTCTTCAACAGGAATCTTGCCAAGTGGATGGATGATCGTAGATGTACACTGGGGGTCTTCACTGTGTCACATCCAGACAGAGGCACAGTAAATAAATGGCCATAATATTCACATAGCAAGGGGTGGCGAAAGCCACACACACTCTGGCTAGGCTTACAAATGTCCTAGGGTGGATAGCCTAGTATGAACCTATGAAGATACAAATTGCACAGGACACCAAGGATAATCACAAGGCTTTCTCAACTGATGGTAGGAACCTTGTTGGGAATTCACGGATATGCTCTGAATCACTCAAATATTACAAACAACATACCAAACACACACACATATTGCCAACATACAACCTGACAGGTGCAGTGCAAACCCCCTCCCCCCAGAATGCAAAATATCTATCCCAGCAGACTGCTGGCCCCCTGACATTGCAGATGCTGAGGTAACAGCCAGCATCTAAAAAGCAAAACACACAGCAGCAATGGTATGAGATGGTGTCTTGGGAGTCCAACATGGACTCCAAGAAGAATGGAATGCCAAATCACACTACTGCTCAATGTCAGCCTTACCATAGGATATACACCCAAAGAGCAGTGTACAACAACAGTGGTCCTTCTCAACAAAGGTGTTGCCTGAATGGATACTGCAAACTACCACCCCAGAATCCTGACAAGCTTGGTCTGCACAGCTATGGAAAGGATCAGCATGTACCGCAGACATAAAGATATTGGGGACCTACTGACACCGGACCCTACCCAGTGTGGCTTTCTTAAGTGCAGATCCTGCCCCTTAAACATGTTTGACTCATCTGAAACAGTCATTAAGGTCACTGATGAGGGCAATGTGGTCCACACAGCGTAGCTGGACCTCGCAAAGGCTTCCATACAATACCCCACGTGTTCATTATAGATAGGCTCACCAGCTTAAATATAAACCCCTATGTCAGTAGAGGGGTTGCAAACCAGGCCAAGGACAGAACTGACATGGTCAGACATGCTGCAGCCATGTCAGACTACAAACCAGATATAACTGGCATCCCACAAGGCTTGGTCCTGGGACCTCCCTCGTTTGGTATATACGTCCCATAGGTACAGGCTAACATGGAAGGGCTGTGTCTGAACATGTTTGCAGAGGACTACAAACTGGCCACCATATCTGACCCTCCAGCTGACACAAGCATCCCACAAAAGGGCCACATAGAAACAGACAACTGGTGCCATAGCCATGTCAGCAAGCTAATTGCAGAAAAGTGTATAGTCAACCCCTGTGGATATACAGTAAGTGCCCACCAATTACCACATAGGTGTTAACCCATTAAGTACTTAACATGTAATGAGAGACCTGGGGACACAAGATGATAGATATCCTGCATTGGACAAACATGTGGCTGTAGTGGTTACAGAAACATATACCCACCTATCATGAAGGTTGTCAGATCTAGATAAGGGGAGGTCATTGTGGCTCTGCAGTCATCCTTCATCAGCGTTACAATTGACTACAACAGCCCCTGTGGGATGTACCTCAGCAGACACCTCCATCAACTGTAAAGTCGCCAAAAGTACCTCACCAGGAGTATCAAAGAGCTTGAACAGATGCCATGTGTTGCCTGATTAAACAAACTGCAGCTCCACACACTGCCATACTGCCCACCCAGAGGCAAGCTGTGCCTGATGTATAAAGCCATGTCCAAGCTGGAATCAATGAACATGCTGCACCTTGTACAATCTGAATGGCAGTGAGCTATGCACGAGAGACCTGAACCCCAGCATTGACATACATAGGACAAGCTGTACTGAATGATCCATAACACAGAAGCCACCCCCACTCATGAGTAAACTCCCAGTACAGGTTAGCCAGAGAGTCACTCATCGACTCTCCTCAAGAGGAATCTTGATGAGTGGATGGGAGATGGTAGGTTTACCCTGGGTATCACTGTTATGTCACGGGTAGACGGAGGCACAGTATACTAACCATGACATATGTCATGGCAAACTCCACTTACAATGTGTGTCGAAGGACAAACACACTCTCTGACTAGCATTAGAAATGGCCTAGGGCACATCGTTAGTGTTTGCCAATGTACACCTATGTTGTGGAATACACTACCAATGTTGGACAAGCCTGGTTTAAGTAGTTCATATCTGAACATAATGCAACATGGTCAGATGTGCACAACTGGCCCCTAACCAGGCTGTTGTGCTCACTATGAAAATGTAAAGCAGTGATAGGACTAAAGGCCAGGATATTGTCCACCAAAGTGAAAGTACTGAACCAGTACACTATATGGTACTACAGTGTTAGGTCAGTATGAAAGGATGTTGACAACTGTATGCAAAGTATCCCATGCAACCCCTGCAAGCAGAGTATAATCCCTGTTGTGATCAGACACAAAGCAGTTGGACAGTAACTACACAACATGACACACAACACACAACCATAAACGTGAGATATTGTTGAAGTTCACACTCATCCACAAATGTGGTGGGCTGCAGAGTTCAACATATGGAAAGCACACACTGGGCATGCTCGCACACTTTGATAAATGAGACATATGTCAGACAACATGCCATGGGAAGCCTGAACGGGGCATGCTCACACACTTAGGCCAAATCTCAGTTTAGCAGTTGGCCACACATATCTGGTATTTGTACGTGTTATTCCAGGAACCAACCACATTACAGCAATCTGCCCAGTGCACACAGTTAAATGACTACAGAGACATAATGATATAGTGGATCTCTCCCATATTCAAACATCTTCCACAGATACACAAGTTGTTCATAGAAACAGGGAATGCTATGGCAATAAAGACCTGCAAACAGTCTATCAGCAACAAATATTGTGCATCTGACAATTAAACATATGGGTGTAGAGGTCAACACTAGGCTGTTTGCCCTAGGGAATGACAGCTTAGCCAGAGTGTGCTTGGCGTCTGCCTCCCCAGTACAGTAGGCTACTGTGCCACTGTAAAGTAGGTCACATAAGGCACCGTGTGAGGCTAGTGTGCTGTGCCTCTGTCAAGCAGGGACACAGTGGAGATCCCAGGGGTTGAATTTGCTAAGCCACATCCATGTTGTTGGTGTGTGCTGGAAGTGGGTTGCTGAGGACCTCTAACAGTAAGTGGGCATCAATAACAGACTGAGGGGAGCCTTATCTGCATTGTCTGGACAATTTCACTGTCAACACTTTGTCGTGATGATTATGAGGGATTGAAGTGTCGTGCCAGTACTGTTCAGAGATGTCCTCCCTCTGTGGGCTACTGCTCTGCAATGTATTAGCTCACTCTGTCTGTTGGACAGCTCATATATGGCTGGTGTACACCTGACAGATGTCCTGTTGTGGAGTAGTCATGGGTATATCTGGGATAGCATGATCAATGCAAACCTTCCACATGCTCATAGAATGCAATTGTCAAGGATTATGCAGAGTGGCCTGTATACTCTCCCAGCATAGATTCATAGATTCATAGTTTATTACTAAGCTAACTGCCCTTGCGAGCCATTTTAAGCCTAGCCAATTATCCCTTGTGAGACTCAAACCCTGCACCTTGGGTTTGTAAGGTAAACACCTTAGCCATTAAGCCATCATCCCATGGGTCCTTTGAAGTCTTCCACCCCAGTCTTCACAAGTGTAAAGTCTGGTTTTGATAAATACACTTTGTTTGCAGTGACAACCTTGCCTGGGGGTGGGGATGGGATATGGATGTCCAGGGAAAGGTGGGTATGGTCAGATATCAACAATGGTGGTCTACCTCTGGTGTGGAACAGTGAGTACCCATGTTGCAGATGGTCAGGTGCAATATGTATTCCCCCTTGTGGCTGTGGTGAGTGGTTCTGCCATAGCACATGGACTCACAAATTGTAGTGGCTGTAGGGTAATGTTGTAGAGGCCTGAGTAGTTCCCACACACAACATACCTGTACCTGACGTTAACAACTGGAATGGTGTATGTGAACACCTGCATATCTTGGCACTGTTCCCAGGGAAGCAAAGTGTGTGTCTTGGATGTGGGAGGGGTGGTCTGAACTGGTTGTGTTGTGTGTTACAGGTCCTGTAGTCACGAAGCATGGTATAGAACATAACCTGCCAGTGCGATGTGCATATCAGACCCTGAAGTAGGTGGCTGCAAATGCATATATATGCTATCCCCCACCTGACAGGTAGTACTAGATGTACATACCTCTGTAGAAATAATGATGTCAGCACCCTAAAAATACTGCAGGTGCAGAACAGATGCCCAGTAATTCGGATAGTGCGCTCTGCTAATGCGTCTCCCTCAAGTGTCATAATATAGTTAGGTAGGGGTTTGAATCCTGCAAATGCTCAGTGTAGGGTCTGTGCAATTACATGTGTGAGAGAACTGACCCTTTTGCCAACCAGTACAAAACACCAGCTGCTGCATATTCCAATCTCTACACAGAGATGATGTCAGCACCCTACAAGTACAGCGGAAGAGGCCAAATCTCCCAGTAATGCAAATAGCACGCTCTGCTACTGCGTCTCTCACTACTGTCATAGCACAGTTAGTTATGGCTTTGAATTCCACACATGCCACGTGTGTTTTTGTCACACAGAATGCCCATGTGTGTGGGATGTTGTTCACAATAATGCATGACATTGATTAAACCAGTAATGGCAATGGACACAGATGATGTATGTGTGTGCCAAATACACATATGTACCTGTGACCTTCAATAGTTCCCATGTCTGGCGCCTGCCACATGTGAATACATGGTATTTGCACTGGATAATATTATGACTGTGGTCTTCTGTGCGGGTGCTGCATGTGGTATGTGTATATACAGTGTGAGATGTATATAGTATCATCCTAGCAGCGAGGGATACACATCTGGTCTGGGGCATATAGTCTACATGCTGTTGATGAACAGGTGCTGCATGTTTTCACCTGTTGTAGGAGTGGTAACAAGTTGTTCCATAGCAATGCAGACTACATGCTAGGAACCTTTCAGCTAGGGTGTTGTAGCTACAGTAATTCATCAGCATTCAGTAATACGACAGCATTCCTGGTGAGGGTATGATGCCAACCAAGGTCAGGGTCACACCAGCCTGTGCCACATGCTCAGAGAGCCCTTCCATGTTCCCTATCATGTAGTCCAGGGAGGTACATCACAGGTCAGCCATAGTGGCATGGACAATGACTGAGTCATATGTGTCCATGCCTCTGACTGACCTGTATGCTTGTGTTATGTGGTGGACCATAGTGCCCCACGGGCATATCACTGTGACCTTCACCTTGTCCAGCCTGGTGAGTGGGACCTCACTGTACCGGACAATAAAGGTACCTAACACAACTGTAGCAGGTGTGTTGTCTAGCCGTACAGGCTGTGACTGTTTGGCACACAGGATTTGTGTGCTATGTGTTGCATGTGCTGTGTTCTGGCTTAACGTATGCCTGTGTGCCAGCTGCAGAGGTGTCTGCTGCTCAGGCAGGACGCTATTCTGAGGCTCCACGAATGGCCCAGTGTGTTCACGTGTTTGGATTGCTGTCAGTGTAGGTCTACATCAGACTGGTATTGTAGTCACTGTAGTGTTTCATGCCACCTGACAGGTTATGCCAGTAATGGGTTCAGAATGCTTAGTCCCCAGTTTGGCTATGTGGTTGCATCTCATACATGTGCTGTACGGCCATGTGTAGGGGAGAGGGTTGACTGTGTACATGTGGCAGCTGTGACATTGCCACATGACCCACATATTCCACAACTGTACCATAGGGGTGACTGACAAGTGACCTTTGCACATGCTACCATAGTATTGTGATTGCCATGGTGATTAACAGCACATAGGGCCAATGGGGAACAAGGTACATAGGTTCATAGGTTCATACTAGGCTATCTGCCCTAGGGCATTTATAAGCCTAGCCAGAATGTGTTTGGCTTTCGCCACCCATTTTAAATTAATTTGCTATGCCCTTTTCCGAGGTTAGTATACTGTGCCTCTGTCTAACAGTGACACAGAAGTGATACCCGGGGTAAACCTACGAACTCCCATCCACTCACCAAGATTCCTCTTGAAGAGAGTCAATGAGGGACTCTGCCTAACCTGGACTGGGATTGTATTTCAGAGTGAAGGGAGCCTCTGGGTTATGAATCTGTCGCTCCAGCATGTCCTATTTATTTCAGTGCTGAGGTTCAAGTCTCTTGAGCGCGTAGCTCGACGGGATTTGGATATTCTGAGGTGCAGCATGTCCATTAATTCCGGGTTGGACATGGCTTTATACGTCAGGCACAGATCGCCTCTGAACAGGTGGTATGCCACTGAGTAGAGCTGGAGTTTCTTTAACCGGGCAGCATATGGCATCTGTTTGAGCCCTTTGATCCTCTTGGTGAGGTACTTTTGGGGTCTTTCCAGTTGCTGCAGGTGTCTGGTAAGGTACATCCCAACAGGGGCATTGTACCCAATTATGGGCCTGCTGAGGGATGAGTAAAGAGGCACAATGACCTCCCCTGATCTAGATGTGAATCCCTTCATGATGAGGTGGGCTATATAAAATGTTTTTCTAATCACTTTGGCCACGTGGTTGTCAAATGAGAGATTGCTATCAACTTGGGTCCCCAGGTCCCTAATTACTTCTTCTGTACTTAATGGATTACCACCTATGTGGTAATTTGTGGGCACTTTGTTTTTGCCAAAGGGGATGACTATACACTTTTCGGCATTTAGCTTGAGGCCATGGCTTTGGCACCAGTTGTCTGTTTCTATGAGGCCCTTTTGGAGGATGCTTGTGTCGGCTGGAGAGTCGGTTATGGCGGCCAGTTTGCAGTCATCTGCAAACTTGGTCAGCCACAATCCTTCCGTGTTGGCCTGTACCTCCGAGAAATATATACCGAACAAGAGAGGTCCCAGGACTGAGCCTTGTGGGACACCACTTGTAACTGGTTTGACATGGCTCCAGCAATTCTAACCATGTGGGTTCTGTCCTTGAGCCAGTTTGCAATCCATCTAGTGACATAGGGGTTTATATTTAAGCTGATGAGCTTCTCTATAATGCCCAAGTGGGGTATTGTATCGAAGGCTTTTGCGAGGTCCAGGTAGGCTGTGTGGACCACCTTCCCCTCGTCAATGGCCTTGGTGACTGTTTCAAAGAAATCAACCAGGTTTAAGAGGCAGGATCTGCCCTTAACAAAGCCGAACTGGGTAGGATCCAGTGTCTGTAGGTCCCCAATATCTTTATTTATGAGGTCCATGATGATCCTTTCCACAGCTTTGCAGACCAAGCTAGTCAGGCTTATGGGGCGATAGTTTCCAGGATCCGTTGAGGCACCACCTTTATGGAGAGGGACCACTGTTGCTGTACGCCACTCTTTGGGCACATATCCTGTAGTAAGGCTGAGATTGAACAGTAGTTTTATGTTTGGGTTTAGCTCTTCTTGGAGTTCATGTAGGACGCAGTCCGGGACACTGTCTGGTGCCATTGATGCTGTGTTTTTTGCTTTGGAGAGGGCGGCTCTTACCTGAGCATCTGAGATGTCAGGGGGGCAGCACTCTGCTGGGATAGATATTTGCCCTTTTGGTGTGGAGGGGGGGGGGAGACGTTTGCGCTGAACCTGTCAGCTAGGATGTTGGAAATGTCTGTGGGTTCGGTGTTTCTTTTGTCATTTTGGACTAATACTGAGCATATCTGGGAATTACCACCCAGGTTCCTAACATAACTAAAGAAAGCCTTGTGATTATCCTTAGTGTCCTGTGCAATTTCCTCTCGAAGATGGCCTTAGACAATTTTATGAGTGCCCGTAGTTTTTTGCTAATACTGATCAGTGATGCCTTCCCTTTTTGGGATTTTGCTCTATCATTTAGTAGCTTCCTCCTTCTATTGTATAGTTTGTTTATGGCTGGAGTCCACCAGACAGGACGTCTGCCTTTGGAGGATTGGGTCTTGGTTTTATTTGGGATTGCATGATCCATGCATTCCTGAAGGTGTCCATAGAATGCGTTTATAGAGGATTCTGCGGTCTGGGCCGTATTTTCCATAGGCCCAGGGGGTTTGAAGGATTCCACCTCGGTTTTGAGGAGCATGAATTTGCTTTAGAGAAGGTTTTCACTGTGGTTTTCTGGGCAGGGGGTGGGGTTGGGATGTGAATATCCAGTGAGATTAGTTTATGGTCTGATCTTACCAGTGAGGGATACACTTCTGGTCTGGAGCATAGAGTCCCCATGTTGGTGATGATCAGGTCCAGTATGTTTTCCCCTCTTGTGGGAGTGGTAGCAAGTTGTTCCATAGCATTTGAGTTTACAAATTCTAGGAACATTTGGGCTAGGGTGTTGGAGCTAGAGTAATGCTTCCGGTCTAAGTTTGGGTAGTTGAAGTCACCCAATATAATGGTGTTTGGAGAGACCTTCATATTTTCCAGTGTTCTCAGGAAGGCCGAGTGAGGTTCCTGGGTTTGGGAGAGTGGTCTGTAGCAGGCTATAACCTGGAAGGCAGTTTTACCCACTGTTAGTTGCACATGGATAGTCTCTAATGCTTCGTGCTTTGCCACCAACCTGGAGGTGTGCGTATCTTTGATGAATATCGATACTCCCCCTCCTTTTGTGGTTCGGTCCAAGTTTTGGGACCGAAAAGCATGGTATGAGGTATAACCTGGTAGTGCTGGGGTGCTTCTCGGTAGCCCTGAACCAGGTATCTGTTACTGCACAGATATCGATGTTCTCCATGCTAAGGAGAGTTTTGAGTGCGTGCATCTTGAGGTTTAGACTTCTGGCATTGAGTAGCATTACTCTTATTCTTATCCCTTGTGATACCTATGGAGGTGGGTTTGTCCTTTGAGCCTTGCCTAAAAAAGCCACTATGGGGGTAGCAAGAGCCTTTGCCAATATCCGAAAGCCCAGGGGTGACAGGTGCAAGCTGTCCCTAGCGAAGCAGGTGGTTCAACAGAAGGTGAGTATGTGAGGGTGTAGTGCCTGTGATTAGTTAGCACTGGCATATATGACTGCTCATGTGGACAAATGCCAGGTAAGTCATATGCAATGTGTCTTAGGCAACATACATGTGAACAGGACAAACAGTGACGTTCTGTCAAGTGAGACATGGACATACATATAGTAAGCTATGCAGATGTCACTAGGAGTCCACAGAAGCTCTGTAACTCTGCATTGCAGGTGGGATCAGTGTTCCAGGGTAACTGCAAGCAAACATGCATGCAAACAAAGCTACAGTAAGCAGGGCTGCATGTAGTCCATTGTACAACAAACAAGCTGTACCACTTCCAGTAGGTAACAGTGCAAATATGCAGGCACTATACACATGTACATGGAAATACACAGGTCAGATGGCTAGGGTCCAGTCTCAGCGCACACAAGTGTACAGACCGTGTACCGTCAGGATGTACAGTAACTGGATGGAAACCCAGGTGCTCATACCTGCAGTAATACACATGTCAAATAACAGACACTGAGCCTTCACTCAGTGGTTCCATACTTAGTAGGATGTATGCTACCTGGCCTGCCACCACAGTATCCCTGACATGTATGGGGACTCTCTCTCCTGTGACAGTTAGTTTTGTGTGTTGGGGCTGTCTAGCATGGTATGAGATGTGAGCTTGCAGTGCTAGGGTGCTCCTGTGTGTCCTGTACCAGTCGTGTAGTACTGCACACATATCAACATCCTCAAACATCCGCATTGCAGAGTCCAGTGTGGGCAACATGCCACTTGCAGTTTACATGTCCATCATTGCGTATCAATACTTTCATCACCTTATCCCCTGTGCTACCTATGTATGTGGCCTTCTGTTGACATCCTTACCACCAGTATGCCAACATGTGCAGATGATACACTATGGTACTTACCATGGGTGTAGACAACAGTACATGACAATCATACCGTTACTGCATCAGGCATGTTGTGATATATCCACAATTATATCAGCACACAGTACGGTTAACAACATGATACTATTACTACACGTCTATGTAGTCAACCTGTGCATCAGCAACATGTTAACCTGTACCTGCAGTGATGTAACAGATTGCAGGAGGTGGCACAGTTTCATCATATGCACAGGGTGTGAACTTGGTATGCCTGAGTCAGCCACCGATACCACCAATTGACATGTATGTGTATGTGTGTTGGTGAGGGACAGCAGTACAAGGTGGGGCAATGTTGATGCAGTGTGTGCGTGTATGCGGTAGCCCTAGGTGTTGTCAATTCGCATGTGTGTATGGATGCACACAGTTCCACCTCATGGCTGCCATATACTGGTGTTTGTGGACAGCCACAGACTGTACCTGCCAGGTCATACAGATCAGTGTCTCTGGCCACAGACACGGTACCTGTACCAACCCAGACTGGGTACTGTCATCAGAAGCAGGTGTTCGTTGACTGGACACACATCCTGTCGGGCCTGGCCAGAGCCACCTGCACGTGGTCTCCTGCGGCGGTCTGATGACAGCACAGACCCAGCATTGCTGGGGCTGCTGCTGGCACTATGGGGGCGGCCGCTGCCCTGTTGTCGTCCGCGACGACTGCCAGCTGCTGCTGTTGCTGGCATACACCCACGTCGACGCCTCAACCATCCACCATCGCCCTGGCTCATGGATATGTAGTTGTGGAACCGGTCTAATATGTCCCCACAACATCTGTCTATGACATCGGTGAAATTACGGATGGCAGCCGCAATGTCACGCATACTGTCAGTCATGGCTGTGCGACATGCTGTCAGCTCCCTCAGACCCTGTCTGGTGTACTGTTCCATACGTGACTGTGCCTGCATGACAGCCCGAAACATAGCTGAGGTTGTAAGACCTCTGTGGGCACGTCTGACAGGGGCAGTACGCCCACGGATGCTCCCACAAGAACCCCTGGACATCTGTCTGTGTGGTACCATCTCAGGGCCATGCCCATGGCTGCTGTGTGGGGACACATGAGCCACAGATACCACATTACCCTGGTCAATGCCCACTGTATCCTGTCCATCACCTAGGGACATTGGTGACAAAGGGTGTATTGGCAGGATAACTGTGCGCACTGATGGGGTTGACAGCTGTGTACTGTCAATTGGCTGACCAATGACGGACCCTGGCATACCTTTCTGTGCCATTACACAGATGTCATCATTATCAGTACCCATGGCACCTGATTCAGGTTACCTGCTGCATGACACCAGAGCAGCACCAGAACCTGTGGGAGGGAAACAGAAAAAACAGTTTACAATGTCTACACAATATTACCAGTGATGCACACATCCACACATGCACAGGTCCACACATGCACAGGTGCACACATGCACACAGTTGCACACAGTTGCACACTACTCAGTATGCGAGATATCAACACACAGACACAGACACACCTGCATGCATACACAGAGCACTAGCTCAGTGAGCCTAATATTACTATTACTATCAAGACTATTAAAGGTATTGTTAATACACACTCACCAGCATGGATAGGCTGCATTGCTGTTACACCGGAGGGACCTGCAGAAGTGAGGAAACTAATGTCAGTGGGCACAACTGTGCCATTGTTACTGAGTATGATACAGGTCAGTAGTGCAACAGTCGCTTTCACAGGTCAGCTGCTGATATTGAGAATATCACACTTGCACATTAAATACTATGATGACAGCTACAAACCAAGGACACACCTCACACATGCATTAAGTACCAGTGTACACAACAGTCAACTATACATATGGCATATTACCTGCATGCTCGTAGTCTTGCTGCTGCATGGCTCCAGCCTCCATCATAATGCATGTCTGCTGCTGCTGTTGTTGTTGGCGGGCTGGAGCCACAACACTTATGAGTAGTCCCTCCAGTCTGGTGAGTGGGGGATGTGTAGCCACCCCACCACCTGTGGCAACCTGTTGCCTGTGGATATCCGATGCACGCTGACGGACATTTCTGATTAAATCACTGCAGGGATGTCGTACCTGCTCATATGTCCTATTATGCGTGCCTATGTCATTTACCCGACAGACCAGGTCTTGCCACAGTGCAGCCCTCTCCTGCTGATTCTGGCTGGTGCGGGAAAAGAGTATTGCATAATCCCGCACCAGGCTCTGGTGTATCTCCTCATCCTCAGCTGCTGAGTAAGCTGGATTGCGCTGGTGAGCCATGGTCCTGAAAAAGGAAATAACATGATATCAGCAAAACATGTCAGCAGAATTTGGCACACATACTACACATGCTACTTGACTGTTGTGATACAACATATCTCACATATATAGCATCTGTCTGTCTATTGGTGGATACACATGTAAATGGCCAGGTATCAGTGCTCAGCCAACAACTGTGCAACAGTACCTGGCACACTCCATACGACATACTACCAAACCCCAGCAGTCAGAACACTGATTCAGGTCCAAAGCACCTCCTCACTCTGGGGGTTTGTATCGAGGTACTGTATGGGGTACATCATCAACTACTGTGAGCTGACCACAAACTAATTGCCCTGGATATACATATCCCACCTCCACCACCAGCACAAACGACTATAGTGAATAACATTTCAAATGCAAACTTTACACTTTGTAACAGTGACATGGTATCCTTTCAGCCCACTGGGCCAGTGGAAGACACAACCCACAATGCTGACCCCTTCACAAATTATTTCTACGGACATCTCCGAGAATGCATGGATCATGCAATCCCATATAAGACCAAGACACTCTCCACAAAGGGACAGCATCCTGTCTGGTGGACCCCAGCCATAGACATATTGTATAACAAAAGATGGAAGCTACTGCAAGACAGAGCATAATTCCATAAAGGGAAGGCATGTCTGATCAGCACTAGTAAGGAGCTATTTTCTCACATACAAACATCCATGGGCATCTTTGAGAGGGAAATCAACAGGGACACTACCGATAACCACAAGGCCTTCTTCAGTTATGTTAGCAACCTGGTCAGAAACCCTCCACTATGCTCATAGTTAGTACACAACAACAAATAATTCCCTGAACCTACAGATATTGGCAACATTGTGGCAGACAGGTTCAGTGCAGGTTTCCCCCCTCCCGCTCCCCCAAAATACGACATAGTTATCCCAGCTGACTGTAACCTCCCTGTCATCACAGATGTCCAGGTGAGAGCTGCCCTCAGGAAAGCAGGATACACAACATGAATGGGACCTGATGGTATCCCCAATTGCATGCTACATTAACTCCAAGAGGAGCTAAACACACATATAGAAATGCTATGTAACACTAGCCTGACTACAGGATATGTACCTGTACACTGGCACACAGCAGCAGTGGTTCCACTACACAAAGGAGGCACCTCTACATACCAATACAATACAACACAATACAATACATTACAGTACAATACAATACAATATGCTATTGCCCCTGGGACTACAGCAGCATACTGTTCTGCTACCCTGACCATTGTGACACATGTGATGTGATGGTACCTGCTGCTGTCAAACAGTTACACAGGGTGACTCATATGGCATATTACCTATCTGACTAACATTCAGCAGGGCTATGTGTGACATGTACTCATGGGGAGTCTTGCTTCTTAACACTGTGTGGTTTATTGCAGGGTATGTCTTATCTGTGGGTAGGAACCTGTACCTCCACCATGTGCTCTCTACTGCAGTGTCACGGACGACACACAGCAGTCATTTAGGCTGTGGATGGTGTGAGGTGTTACTATGGTTGTTGGACATCTGTCATGGGTGTGACTTAAGTATGTAAATCCAGGAGTTGTAACCTCTATATGGGTAGTATGTGTGTACTCTGTGGTGTTGTCAGTCACTGTGCATTGGTAATGTGTTTGAGTGCATTGTCACAGTGTTGTACATGTCAATGTGTCCTTCTCCATATCTGTAGCTGTCATGTGAGGTACATACCGTGGCAGCCATTATGTGGTGTGGAGGGGTACACTGACCTACATGTCCATAGCTGACACACCATGTCTGCTGACACATACCATGTGCAGGTATTCCAGGAATAGTGTGCCATTGTGAATATCATTGGGGGGACTATTGTACACATTTATGACCCTGTTCACCCCTGACACATGCAGTGGTGGGCAGCCAATCACATATCTGGTGGTTACTGGTGTAGGTGATTTGAAATGGGGTATGGTACTCCAGTTTTGACACTGGTGTTCACTCCATGCCTTTGTCACCAGGCACCTGTTGCAATACATCTGTACACATGTGCCTCACTCAGAATATATATACATCTCTCTCTCTCTCTCTCTATATATATATATATATATATATATATATATATATATATATATATATATATGTATATAGATATATCTATATGTGTATATATATATATATATATATATATATATATGTATATAGATATATCTATATATATATATGTCTGTATAGATATACACACATATATATATATTGATGTACATATATTGCTATAGATATGGAGAGAGGGGGGTGTGTGACAGAGAGGGGGTGAGAGTGACAGAGGGGGTGGGACAGGGGGAGTGTGAGATAGTCATATACAGTCATACCTGTAGATAGTCAGATCTGTCTGTCTATGTATATGTATCTACATATATCTATATCTGTATGTGTGTATTACATATATATGTTTGTACATATTCTATCTACATCTGTCTATGTATTCCTACATCTCTCTCTATGTATGTATACATATATGCATATTATATATATATATATATATATATATATATATATATATATATATATATATATATATATATACATACATACATACATATATTGACATACATACGTATCCATATGATAGATAGGTATTTCAACATGTTTGTTTACAAAACTGTATACACACACTAACATACTGCTAAACATACATAACTGTGAAACCTACTTTGTACATTGCACTACAACCTACATTGATATGTGCACATAGATGCTCTCACATACATATGTATGTACAGCCTTCACTGATAGTTGCTGTATATCCCCTGCCCTTTGCACATCTTCATATACATATGGATACAGACCAATGACACATATGGAGGGTTCACAGTATGTAGACTTTTATAGTATTACTTTACATTACCTGTGTTTGTCACAGCTGCTTGTGTTGCCGTCTGGTTTTGTGTCCTGCTGCTCCACTTGCCAGTTGTCAGCTTTCAAGTGGTTGTTGCTGACTGGTTTTGTTTGTGTATGTTTAATTTTTTTTTTTTTCTCTCTCTCTCTCTCTCTCTCTCTCTGTCTCTCCCTACCTCCACAGGGTGCAATGAAAGTATTGCATGTGTGGACTGGGAGTACAGCATGCTTTTGTAGGTATCTGCATATGTCCATGTGATGGCCTCTGCACCAATTGTTAGCCAGCATTTGCTAATTGCATGCAGCCAGTTGTGTACTGATTGCAGTTCTCACTGTGATTTCAGGACAGTGCTATAAAAAGGTATGTGAGATAGGCGTAGCCCTTTCAGTTTTAAGGGCAGGGACCATGCTGGTATGCTGTGGACACTGTTCTGTGAGTGTAAAGGTTAGTATCTCTCTCATATTTCCGGATGTGTTGTAGATTAACCTATCTCCATTCATTTCTCCAGTTTCCTGTACTAAGTGTGTATGTACACTGACACCTAAGACTACTACTACTGTTAATGTGGGTGTGTGTGCTTTCCTGTGGGACATGTGGTGTAACTGGTGTATAGCAGTGGCTCTTGCACTTTGTTGCTATGGCTTCAATATTTGTCCTTTACATTCACTACTTGTATGCCTGCTAGGTGTCTTGACTGTAGTGTGTTGCTGTGGCTTTCCTATTTTCCATGTACATTCAGACCTTGGAATGCTTGCTATATCTGCTAGGGTGTTACTGCATGCAGTGTGGTCTGGCCATGGTGTGGGCCTTGACATCTATTAGGGTATTTGAGTATGCTGCTGAGCAGGCCCCAGAGACTCTCAGGTGCATCTTTTATCTGCCTCATGGAATGGTACATATCAGTGGGGTACACCCATTAAATTGTCTGGAATTCTGCAGTTGTGACTATGGGATAGCATGAGCATATGTATTACTACACTATTTCTGCCATGCAAGTGGTGCATACTTTCAGGACTTCATAGTTACCATTGCATGTGTTGTAACACCTTTCTGCCTACTGTTTGTACATTTCACATGGAGTCTGTGGGGCATCCCTGTAACTCAGACACTGTTGCTATGTCTAGGCTCTTAACTATTCAGATATGGCAGTGTCAGACCTCTCAAGTGTACAGATATTTGCAGGTTGTCCACATTTCATATTTTGGTCAATATCTCATAAACAGCTCTTTCTGGCAAATCACTCTGGGCTCAAGTCAGACTATAGTGACAAACATTTAAGTTTCAGACTTCATACCCTTCCAAACATCCAACAAAATGCAGAACCTGTTACTCTCTGAACTGTCTAAGTTTGTTGTAACATTATTTGGAATGTGTCCCTGTTTTTGGCCCTTTGCTCCACATATTTTATTACTTGGTCCAGATGTGTTCTTGTAAGAGGTTGTGGGGTATGGGCAGTGATTATCCTGCTGTGAGCATGTGTGTGGCTTGCAAGGTGCTACAGTGACATTATTACCTACTAGCTACCAACTAGCATGGCTGTTTCTGTTCGCACACTACTATTATAGAAATCCACTAGATTTGACAGTAAATATACATGACATGCTTTACGTACTACACATCCTATATTCCCTTTACATTCATTCCTACTATTACATGATATATTTATTGTAGCACAATGTTCTTATATAACAGTCATGGCTTAGTGGTAAGTCATGCAGACTACTGTTTCCAAGGTCCTGGGTTCGGGACCGACAGTGGGATTTTATTTTGCTTTTGAACAGACTACAGGACCTGTCATTCAGAGTGACTAAGGCACTTTTAAGCAGTTGTAACCGGGTTAGCGCTGGTTTGCACGGAGCTCCCGCATGCGCACTGGTGTTCAGCTCCGCGCACACCCGCTTACAACCACTTAAAAGTGCTTACTCTTGCGCACACCGCTATTTTCTTTGAAAGAAATGAAAATGGGGAGACAGGAAAGTGGTGAAAAAGGGGTCACAAAGAGGGTAAGACAGTAGGGAAACAAGCTTGGGTTTTGCAGGAGGGATGTAGGTAAGGCCCATAGCTGCCCATTTCTTCATCAGCAACAGCTGTGCATATGTTTGTAATTTGGTGTGACATTTGAAACCTTCTACCCCTGAGAGAGATGTAAGGACAACAATAATACTTGTTGTACAGGCAATTGTAATTGACAGTTTCCATGTCCAGCAGACATGTGTGCGAAATGGGCAGCTATGTATGGGGCGTAATTTTTTTGTGGGTACAGAGTGCCCATTTTTTTTTTTTTCAGGTGAGAGTGGTATGTCAGGTAAAGGAAGTCGGTATAGCTGGGGAGGTAGGTTGGGTAGGTCAACAGACAAGACAAACAAGACGCATACAGGGGCGGTGTATGACACGTGTGGGGGGTTACACAATTGACGGGGACGGATGTTTGGATATCTATAGCCCATGAGCCCACAGATGGCAACAGTGGAACTGATATCCCCACCCATGGGCAGTTGCCACTGTGCCTTCACTGCCCAGGACAGGGCTGTGCTGGGGGCTGTTTAGGCCGGGCAGCAGGCATGCCCATTAGTTGTGCCACCTGTGCCTCAAGCTGGCGTAGGGGCCCAAGAACAGCTTCCTGGATCTCCATACGCACCACAGTCCGGACGCTACGGAGGGTGAGTGGTGGTTCTCCTCCGGCCACACTTGCAGAGGGGGGACGAGCCCCATCCCCTGCAGCGCTTCCACCCGCAGGTGGCACAGGGCCACCGAAGGAGGGTTCGGACTGGGCACTACTGCCAGGTGCACTCGCCAGCTGAGGTGGGTCCGCTGGAACCCGCCTTCCCTGTCGTCCTATGTTTTGCATTATGTCATGACAGTTTGGGTTAGTAACATACAATACCATTCACAATTAGTTGTAACAGCATGCATTAGTATTCCCATTAACCAAACACCCAGATATTCATACCATTGAACAGCAAGCATAACACATGCATAATTTGAACAGCAATACACAGTCCAACAACATGCAGGGTTGATTGATGGCAACAGGCCATCAGGTTTGGATGTATGAACAGGGCAGATGCATCAACGTACATGCAAATATGTATGACCCAACAGGACAAATGTCCAGGGGTGTTAATTGTGATTGCACATACCAATTTCACGTGGAATGGATTATATGTGGTTATAGGGTAGGGTGAAGAAAATTTAATTAACACCTTCAAATACCAATACATATGCTGTACATTTCTAATAGCTGCAGATATATACACACTACAGTTCTACCTACAGTTTCCTATGTGATAACTACTTCAAGTTGGTGATAGGAATGTTACTGCTACATCAATATACATTTTCATTTTTATTCATACACGTTCATATCTGGCTCTGTTCAGCTACATCATCCTGCTACATTTGCTTTATATAGCTATAGACAACTGTGGATGTTTGTTATTTCAGACAACCATACTATCTGCATATTGCAGACTGAGAGCAACATATCCAGATTTTGGGATACACATTCCAGCTGCAGGAACATTTTGAACACATTTCGCAGTTTGATTCTGCTTGTCACATTCATTTCATTCTGTACTGACTGCAGTATACTTTATTCAGGAGTTATTACTACTTTATTGGTGGATTCATAACTCTTTCTCACACTCTCTCACTTGTTTTATTTTTACAGTTCAGGATGGTACTTACTTCTAGGCTTTATTGACATGTTTTACCTGTAGTTATTACAATCCTTTCCAACAGTCTCACTTCTGTCATGTTTCAGTATTTCAACAGGGATATATTTCACACATGTGTTTTACTCAGCTTCTGCAGCTGCACTTTTCAGCCTGCTGCAGGTTGTGTACTATTATATTACAGGTGGGACATCTTGATTTCAGACTTTATTTCAGACATTTTCATTTTTCTGTTTGGATTACAGACTGCAACACACTTTTGTAATCAAGCAATACTTGCAAACCCTCTTACACTGTTAATTGCATATTTTATTACTTAGTGACTACACTGCACTCTTTTGCTAACTGTCATACATTTATATTTATTTACAGTTACAGGGAGAGGATTACTGACCTGCCTGATGGCGCAACAGCACCAGCCTATCGCCATAGGCTCTACGGTTCGCAGAACGGACACCTGCAGCTGTAATATAAATAAAGTAATATTGGAATACACATCTCCATAATATCAGCTAGGTTAATTTCTTTCATAAATAATTAGATGTAACTTACTCGGTAGTGGGGTATTGGGCATTTGCCGGGCCTCCTGGATCCAATGGTTCAGTTGGTCCTGCTTCTGTCTCTTCAGGTCCGCATGGTGGTGACGGACCTGCTCACCAGTCCTTGGAATCCCTGTGGCACTGGTAAGATCATGAGCCAACCGGTCCCACACCTCAGCCCTATATGCTCCCCACAGGACCTGGCCCTGCATGAGTTGGGCCTCATGATTGTGGACAAGGAGCCAAACCATATATTTGGACTCCTCAATGCCCCACCTCTGTGCTCGAAAGCAACTACCCTCACCTACACCTGACATTCTGGCTGCAAGTTGGTTCTACAATCGGTTATGCTGTGTATTCCCGCCTATGGGGCTTATATATGCCGTTCTTCCCGCATTTATCTGTGATTGGCCATTTTGGAATTGTATCACCTTCACAAAACCTGCTTTGTCATGCTCCTCTTTCTATTCATTCCTATATATTTGCTATTACTGCATTTCTAAGTACAGTTGTCATGGCTTAGTGGTTCAGTACCTTGACTATGGTGCATGGTATCCTGGGTTCGAACCTGGCCACTGCTTTTTATATTTTATGACTGTCTACACAGGCTAGAAGGTGTGTCTGGGTAAAGGCAGTTTTGTTACAGCTTGCTCAACATTGCCCGTCGGTTAGCTTGTTGGCACGGTGCGCAGCTCCGTGCAAACGGGTTATGCTGGTTTACGCTTCATTTGGCTGTCAACATGCATATTACGCTCAGCTCAGCTAGGGGCACACAGTTTCAGCGTGTTAAACCACTGCTCACCTACGGGCACTCATTTTGCACCTGTTGAACCACTGCTCACCTACGGGCACTCATTTTGCACCTGTTGAACCACTGTTCACCTACGGGCACTCATTTTGCACCTGTTAAACCGCTGCTCACCTACGGGCAGATACACTCAACTTGCTAAACTGCAGCTCAGCTACAGGCACATCTGGCATTTTTTATTATTTTGTTATCTCACATTTCTTCAAAATAAATGGCCCATTTCATTACATTTTACATAAAATATAATTTTATATGTGTACATATATGTCAGGGACTTGTTTCGTGCTTATTTCACTAAAGATAAAAATTGATGTTGTGGGGGCTCGAACCATGACTGCCTGCTCTTCAGCCGTCTCTACCGCTACGCTATTGCTTTTTGGCTTACTTTGCATATTTAGTTCTTATATACATTTCCACTGACTGCTAACTGTGGCTAAGCGCCGGGCACGCCCGCGCAAACAAACGCACTCACGGGCAAACATCTTTATAATTAAAAAAATATATATAACATGTTCATTTATATATTTTATGTTCATAGTCTGTGGGGGCATGTGTTGTGTTGTGTTTATTCACATTTCCATGGACTCTGTCGTGGGGGTTTACTTTCGGGACTTTTACTCTTCTGGGGGTGTGTCCGTTTGCAGGGCTCGGCCTACGGACACGCCCCCTACTGTCTTCCACGGACCGTGTAAGCCTTAGGTGTGATTCAGCATGCCCTCATGCATATGCATGACATGCTGACGTCACACCGTTTAACTGCAGCCTCCGTGTAAGCCTTGTAACTCTTACACGGAGGCTTCGTGAATCCTGCCCAAGATGTATGTTACTTTGTTGCTGAATACCATACATTATCTAATTAGTTAGTTAAAACAGATAAAGAAAAGTAGAACTATTCAGAAAATTGTGCATACAAGTGCTGTATTGCTTTATGCATTGTGTGCTTCATAAATGGAAATTATTTGAAGAACTATCTGGTACGCAATAATGATAAAAAAGTAAGAAAATTGTTTATTTTACTTATTTACTTAGATTTAACGGTCAGAAATGATGACTTTCAATCTTAGCCTGGTTATAAGAGAAATTCATGTTTCAGCATAAAACAATAAAACTGTAAAATAATTATTTGGCAATTATATACAACTATCAACAAAGAAAGAATTGAAAGATTATACAATTTTTACAATAATATCAAAACAAGGTGAGCAATGTTAAAATGTTTAAGAGGACCAGAAATGTAAAGGATCATCAACAGGTTATAAGTATGAAAGGTGGATCAGGGAATTGACATAAAAGTTACAAAAAGGAAAGCTGAATACAGTTTATGATGACAGTGGAGGAAATGAAAGTGAAATAAGGTGATGTGGTTAGAATACTGTAACTGCATTTGGTGGGTTTCCCATAGTCTAGGGTCAAGTATGTATCAGCAGTGATCTGTACACTGAAGATTTGTTTTGGTGGGTCGTAGTGTAGGTGCAGTGTTATTCTAGCTTTTGAGGCTGCAGTAGAGTGTTCATTTAATTAGCCTGACTGGTAAGGGAGAGAATGTTTGACTAATGGGTTTGTTTCAGTGAAGCTGTCTAATTCTTTTACTACAATGTCTCCCTTCTCTATTTTCCTTCAGTGCCTGTACATCGCGACTACACAGTGGGTCCGGTTTGTTCCCCTCCCCATGCTTGAGCACGCAGAGACTCCAAAAATATAAACTTAAGAAAACTTTTGGACTACTAGTTGATCACCTCCACAGCCTCTCTGCTTTTACCCATGTGCTTACAATGGCTATTTTCAACTAAACTCCACTGAATTTTGTCTTTTAATCATTTCAGTTGCACTGGCTACTTCTTTGATAAGCAAACGGGTACTTGTAGTGTCTATTGGTTGAGCTCTGCATTGGTACTGACAGCTGCACTGTATCACCCCCCCCCCATGACTTCCAAGTTATTCTTACCTTTTTTCTCTCTTCCCCTGCCATAGTGTTTAAACTAGGCTGCATATAAAGCTCATTTTAACTCCCCCCTCCACATATTGTTAGTTACACTCTTCCTTCCTTGTTAAAATTCTATCTAGTAGAGTATTGCCCTAGTCTAAATTCTTCCAATTTCTGCCTGCTTTTTTTGACTTTTGTATTTCTCCTAATTTCCGCCTATTTCTTTTAACTATAGGACTCACTCATATTTTAGTTACCTATCCTCCTGTTTCCAGGTCTCTGACTGTTTTTGTAGACTTCTTTTTATTGCTTGCATGCATTCTCTAGTCTAGATCAGCCCACTACGCTCAGGCTCACTCTGCTCCCCTACCCACATACCCACCCAGCCCTGCAACACCTGGACTTGTACCCAAGCCTCATTACATAACCACACCCCTTCCTCACATTCCAACCTATCACCATGCTACCCCCACTTTAACACTTTGACATTACAAGGCTTAATGGCTAAGGTGTTTGCCTTACAAACACAAGGTGCAGGGTTTGAGTCTCACAAGGGATAACTGGCTAAGCTTAAAATGGCTCACAAGGGCAGTTAGCTTAGTACTAAACTATGAACTATGAATTACTCCCCCTCCCCTACAAACTTACTTCCTTTCCCATTTTGCACTGTTCCCACATTTTCCACTGCACTATCCAATTCTCTTCTGATACTAGATAGCCATTCACTAATCATGTTCCTCTCATACCTTCTACCTCCACTGTTGTTCTTCCTCTCCTTCCTCCCTAGCTATCACTGAAACTTAAACCATATTCAAACAAGTCTCAAACAAGTCTCATCAATATGTGCCTACTTACTACAAATAATAATAATTTCTACACTATCTCATCCTCACCATTCCAGTTCTTCTACATCTATCTTCTCAAACTCTACATCCTTTCCAGTACTTCTACTTCTCCAAAACTGAAACTTCAACTTTCCACTTATGACCTCCACACTCAACCAATTCTCTTCTACATTTCTTTACTCCTCTCTGGTGACATTTATCCAAACCCAGGCCCACCCTCACCCTTTCTGCTAATACTACCCCCGCATCCCCTCTGCTATCGTCAAACATTCCCTCCCCTCCCTCAAAACAACTAACCATCCTCTCATTAAACACACAAAGCTTACTTCTGAATAGCCTCTAACAAACTCCAAGTCCTAGCCCTATCTGAAACGTGGCTTAAACCCCACATTTCAGATACCGAAATCATACCTCCAGGATTTAATATGTACTGACTAGATAGAATTCCAAAAAAAGGTGGCAGTGTTGCCATATTCTGTTCTGAACAGCTTAACCTCTCCCCACTTACATCCCAAACTTTCGACCTACTGAGCATCTCATTCTAAACTGTCACTTAAATACCCACAAAAAAATTGCAATTGTATCCATCTACATCCCACCAGGTAAAAAGATCTCAATCCTTTAACAAATACTTTTTTGGTTATCACAAAAATATTGCCTATGAAACTTTAATCCTTGGAGATGTTAACATAGATTGGAATGATGTAAATATTCACTCTCCCAACACAGCATCTATCTCCACGGCTTTTCCCCAACTGATTTTCACCCCCACCTACCTACATAAAAACATACTCAAATCCACTCTAGATTGGATCCTCACTAACAAACCTCACATATACCACAATCCCTGTACCCCCCTCAAGCACCTCAACTCACCAAGTTTAATCCAGACACTCTGAATAATTATCTTTCCTCTATCAATTGGTCGTTCCTGCACTCTCTCTGCCCATTAATGAAGCTGTACTGAAATTTAACCACATCTTTCTTGGCATCCTGAACTGCCTAGTTCCCTTAAGGAAAACCAGGGTTAAATCAAAGTATGTCCCCTGGCTCACTAGAAATACTCACTCCCTCATGGCAAAAAGAGACAAGGCTCGGAAACTCTGGCTAAAATTTAAATCACCCACACAGTTATAAGACTACAGAGAACGTAGGAACCTCACCAAAAAAAAAAAACATCCACCACAATAAGAAAAACTACTGCATCTAAGCTCAAACTAACCACTATACCAACCCTAAACGATTTTGGAGTATTAACAAAATTCTCCATCCTGGTATCCACACTACACCAACCCCTTCCCTAATAACACCTCAACAGAGACTGCAACACTTCTTAACAAATACTTCATAGACACTATTGCCAAACTCATTCTTAATGACTCCTCTTCTACTACAGATGCCTGTAACACAAACCACTCCACCCCTCTCATTCAGACTGACAAAGCCAACACTTTCTCATTCAAACCTGTCTCTATTTCCTACATCAGAAAACTACTCCTGAAACTTAAACCATGCTCTCCCTCTACTGACAACCTTCCTCCTCAGTTCCTAAAAATAGCTGATGATTCTATTGTTTTTCCTGTCTCTATTTTAATTAATAGATCCATCCAAAAATCCATATTTCCTGACACCTGGAAATCTTTCTACAATACACCTCTACACAAGGTCTGTAATTCAACTGAACCTAGCAATTTCAGACCCATTGCTATCCTCTTTCCTCTGTCTAAAATCCTTGAAAAATGTATGCACTCTCAACTAATTACATATCTTATCCAAGAAAATCTCCTCACTCCTACACAGCACGAGTTTCACCCTAAACACAGCACCTCCACTGCTCTTATTCCCTTCTCTGAAACTGTTGCTATGACCATAGACAACAACAAACATGTATCCCGCCTGTTCCTTGATCTATCTAAAACCTTCAACACTGTTTCTCACTCTCTACTCCTCTCCAAACTATCCCATCTCAACCACTCTCACACTGCCCTCAACTGGTTCTTCAGCTACCTCTCTAACAGACAACAATCAGATGGCTTAACTCTTGCTCCCCTTTCCTCTCTATCCAAACTGGGGTACCCCCAAAGGCTCCATCCTTGGCCATCTGCTATTCAACATCTTTACCAATAACCTTCATACTTCTTGCAGTCACTCCTCAATCGTCCAATATGCAGATGACTCCATATTGACATCTGTTTCTGAAAACTTGACATACCTGTTAACTACTACACAAAACTCCTTTTCTTCTGTAGAAAGATGGCTCAATGACAATCAGCTCATCCACAATCCCAATAAAACAAAGCTCCTCTTTTCTGCCTAACTCCCTCTCCCACTGTATATCTCCCCTTTCAATCTCTTCTCACAACAACACTATTATAAGTTGAAACACAAACTAAACTCCTTGACACCATTATTGATAACCAACTAAAATGTGACCTACATGTCCAGCAAAGCATCAAAAAAACCCACCAAAAAGTAGGCCTACTTTACAGAAATAAAAAAATACCTTAGTGCACAAGCCAAACTTGCCCTTGCTCAAACTTTCTTACTACTCACCCTACTCTATGCCTCCCCTATCCTGACTAACCTACAATCTTCCCTTATTCACAAACTCGAATCAACATACAATAAAGTTGCTAGATTTGCTGTAGATCATCCCTACTCCTCCCCTCCACTGCCTGGCTCTACAGAAACTTCACTGGCTTGAACTCCCTCGTCAACTTACTCTCACTCAACTCCAAACTGCTCACTCCCTTCTCAATAACCCCACTACCTGCCCATCACTTTCCAAACTTCTGTCCTATTACACCCCCAATCATCCTCTTCGTAGTTCCAACCAACTCTTACTACTGTCCTATAAACCCTGTAAAAATATAGGCAAAAACCTTTATAAATACTCTGTCTCTCATAGCTGGAACAAACTTCCATTACATATCAGAAGTATAACTCATGACAACAACTTTAAAAAGACAATAAAAGATAACCTGCTTAACTCCAAGATCTGGCATTGCAATTACTCCACTTAACCGCCCGCTATACCTCTGTCTATTCACATTTTACAAACTCTACTTAGGTAGTGTCTTGGCATTACTTCGAATTCTTGTAAATATTAGAACATGCTAGCTTTTCAGCACTGTGACTAAATTGTTTGTATGTTTATATTTTTTAGTACTCACACTTTCTTATGTGACAACTATAATTTGTTCTGTATACCGTCATTTCAGTTTGCACTCTATGTTATCTTATATATAATGTTTCTTTTTAGTTTTTATTGCTGTAGAAGTTATTGCAGCTTTTCTCCTCAGGTCTCCACTGAAATGGGTTTTTTGTAGCTCAGCTGGACCAACTCAGTTAAAAAATGTGAAATAAATAAATAATTATCGTTTGATGTCATCAAACAAGAACTTTCCGTTTTTCTTCTGTTTATTCATATGTGGTATACAGTTTGAAATGTACAGCATACGTGCACGTGCTACGCTGAAAGACTAGTTTCTGCTTTAAGGTGTTCCTGCAGCCTGATACAAATATGCAAGATCACTAGGAAGTTTAAAACGAGGCTGCAGGAACACCTAAGCAAATGGGACTCAAGAAGCATGAAAACAGTGTGGATAAACATATTCGTGAAGTTCATTCAGGTAATGTTTCTGTCCTGTAGGTAACTATTTTAAAACCAGTGCTATTAGATAGGGGGATTATGATGTGACAGCATTTGCTATAAAAAAAAAAAAAAACTGTTTATTTTAACATTTGGGCCCTTAAAAGTAAAGGGACTTCATTGGTGTTGCTAGAAAAGTTTATTGCAAATATTCTTTCAATGTGCAGTTTGCTGTAATTTGCTGTGGTAAATGTGGTACTTTTTTAATGGCAATTTCTTCTTTCTTAGAATGTACTTTATTGTTTGTCTTGCTAATACATTATTTAGACTACTGAGCATTTTGGATTTTTAACACTTTGTGAAGGCATTAACGGAGGTGTTTAGTGCAATGATTTTTATTTAAAGTTTTTTTCAGGGTCGAGCATTTATTGTTATGTACTAAAGATCACCATAAGATCCGCAGGTTGAAAGGATGTAAGGATGCTCAATTAAGTTTTATATTTCTTTCATTTCCCTTCTTTTCTTCCTTTTACACTCCGCAGACCTTTTTTTTTTTGCCTAATATTTTCTAAATTCTGTTATTTACTGTTAGCAGAAAAGTTTGAATTATCCAAAGTTTAGTAGCAATTTGAAAGCTAACAGTATTAAAAAAAATGCAAAAGGAACTCCTAAGGGGCAAGACTATCAAAATTACTTTATACTTGGAGCGAAACTCGGAAAGGTTAATATGAAGTGTACACAGGGTACCATTCCTTATTCAGAGAGAGTCATACAACAGTAGTGCAACATGAAGACTTACAGCACTGCAGTGGGCTGTCTCCATGGCTATGCTATATGCTAATGAGGCATTTTGACAGGCATATGCTAATTATTCACGTGCTCTTGCATTGGGACTGCCTGCAGTAAGGTATTTACAAAGCCAGGTGATTCAGATAATTGAACAGCTGTGAAGATTAGCAAAGCTGCTCCCAGATGCTTGTGGTAATGAACATGACCAAAAGATCCTGCTCATCTACTGTAGTACAGATAAGTGCTGTAGAGTTTAGTGGCCAAGTAGTGTGTGTGTGTGTGTGTGTGTGTGTGTGTGTGTGTGTGTGTGTGTGTGTGTGTGTGTGTGTGTGTGTCTCTGCGAGTGTGTGTGTGTATATGTGATGGGTTGCATGTGTGAATGTACATATGAGTTTGCATTGGTCTGGCAGGTAGCAGTAGGGGTGGGGGGGATAGTAAAGGGGATAGGTTAGGTAGGGATAGGAGTGTGTGTGTGTGTGTGTGTGTGTGTGTGTGTGTGTAGTATGGGTGAATGGAATGCGTGAGTGTGATTAGGTGGGCAGGGAGCTGTGTGTGTATATGGAATAACTGTGTGAATGTGAGTTGCGGTGGCCGTCATACTTCCACACACTCCTAAGCTAACAAGCAATGCCTATAACACTGAGTCAGGGGAACACTAGCCACGAGGGACTATTTTACCAATGTGAGTTGAGGGGGAACACAAGCCAACATGATACTGGTTAACTATGTGGGTCAGGGGGAATGCTAGTCCCAAGGGAGTTGTGGGGGGACACTAGCCACCAGAGAAGACTTAACTATGCGGGTCAGGGGGAAAACTAGACACCAGGGAATACTTTATCTACATGTGTCTGGGAACACAAGTCTCCCTGGATAAACTCTTGTGACAAAATGGCACAGCTGGATCCATGCCGGCCTCCGAACCATTTGTTGTAGAGCAATCAGATGAGTTTTCACCAGCCTTGAGAGAGAGATATGCAATGGAGGAGGCACAGCCAAAAAATCTGACCTGACTTTTTTGGTCTTTTTCTTCTTTGAAGACAGCTGACCCTCAGGCTGGCAGTACTCTCTATAGCGTCTTTTGCTAAAACTTTAGACAGTGGTTTTCTAGATAGATAGCGAGGGATGAAAGGCAACTATGTAAGGTCTTTGGAACAAAAGCCTGACAAATATTGCAGGATGTATGGTCGTGAGAAGCACCTAAACAAAACAAGCACCGCACATGACGGTCTTTATGGGGTATTTGTCTCCCACACTGGCATTTACCCTTTCTGGATGACATGAAACCCCACAACAGCGCAAAAGCAAAAAAGGATAAGCAAAAAACCTCAATGGGCCACTTATCTAAACGGCTAGGTAAAGCTGCAATGATCAGTCCGATGATCAAAAATGGCATTCAGACTAGCGGCAAAGTAGTTCTGAGGATGATATGTCCAGACATCATCTTTATGCCCTAAGACTTACATGAGGAGCATACGTGTAACATATGGCATATCATTAACAACCTAAAGCCTTTGGTATACTGGCCGGACGTCAGGCCACCCTTGGTAGGGTATCTCTCAAGTTAAGAATACTGCAACTGTGAAACGGAAGGACATCACTGTACACAGTGTGCATCAAAAACACTTAACATAATAATAATAAAATAAATAAATAAATAAAATGAGGTGCAGGGAGCCAGTAAACACCATGGATACTTCTAAGTAGTATGCCTTAAAGGGAATTGAACATTGTATCCTTGCCACAGTAAGCCTCTGCACCATCCCACTGCACTGAAGTTTGTACAGCAAGGGTTATTTATACACAGACACATAAATATATATGTATAGGATATACAGGATTTCAAGCATTATTCCAAGCCTGCAACAGTTTGAGACTTATGAGGAGAAAGGACAAGAAACAACATGCATACCACTCAACCTTGCAGCACAAGACAGGACAAAATCAGGAATGGCTGTTACATTTACATCTCAAGAACTTACAAAGTTGCTAGTCTAACAGTTTTTGCTCTACCATGGATTATCTGAAGTGTGAAACAGTAATGTCTAGCTGACTGACTGAATTCATCCATGATTTCAAATGGCAGGGAAAAGAAGAAATTGCAGAGGATTTGACAACACAGGAACAGGTGTATGTATATATTAAGTGCTGGTGAGTGAATTGGGGGGGGGTCTGAGTTTGCACAATGTGGACACCACCACTGTCAACTGCTACAGGAAGTGTTGATCTGCACTTATGGTAGTTACAGGTGATTCAGAGACATGTAAATTAGCCAATAATGAGGACTTTCCTCACTGCGGCTAATGTGTCTCTGAATTAGTAACCTCTGCATCACACACACAGGACCTTTTTACTGCAATCCTTAATGTGAGTGACTGGGTTCTTTATGAATACTTAAGTTACTGACTGGAAAAAAGATCAGAACAACAAATGAAGCTATTAATAAACTGAGTCAAATATATAACTGTTCTAAAGAATTAAGAAGAACTGGATACGGTGCAAGGAGGTGCTGCTTTTATACAGGCATATTTCAACTGTTGCCAAAGAAGCATCTGTAAGAGCAATGGGGGGCCTTCAACTGCTTGAAAAATGGAATATTTGAGAATAAATCTGCAACCGTTTTCTTAGTCCAGATTGTAACAGTTCTGAGAACTGCACTTAAGTGGGTGAACTGAAAACATGTGACTGACGTTGCAATGTGTGGTATTCAGTGGCAGATGTGATAATGTGTGACCCTATTCTATGCAATACACAAAAATGTGCTTGGAGTTTGTAATTGAAATCTACAAATGCTTTCTGCTGGTAAATACAGTAATTATACAGAATATATGAACTGTCCGTCGAGCATGAGAAACAGAATTATTGGCTATAATTGTTCTGCACTGTAATTACAAGATCTATGATTATTCTTAAAAATACAAGAAATTTATTTAAGGAGATAACTAGCCAAGTACAAGAAAAAATAACTCATTGGCAAGTAAATGTGAAACTCTGCTTAACTGTTTCTGTATGGGAAAGGCATAAGCCAATTAGCTGAATGTATAATGTAATGACAGGGAGCTTTAGATTGCAGTTTATGGTATGCAGATCTATGAGTCTGTTTTCTGTAGTTATGACTCTGCCTGTGATGCCATCTGGAAACTGGTGTAGCTTGGACCTAATCATTTTTTTAGCTAAGAGAGAGCCAGGTGAAGGTTTAGCTGTAGAAAGGTGCTTTTCTTCTGTGTAATCAATTTATTCAAGAAAATTACTTTGGCTTTCTGTGCAAGTTTATATTTTTCTGCACAGTTAATTGTTAACTGTACTGCTTAACCCATTCTTTCTTAGATGGAGTATTTTACTCATTCACTTTTAAAAAAGTTTGTAGCTGAGCATCTATTTACTTATTTATTAAAAGATAAAAGGGTATTGATCATTAAATGTTGACAGCTGGCATCTACCTCCAATTGACCAGAATGCTCTGTGATACACTACCATTTATGTTTATAATTATTTGGCTTACTATCAAGAGCAGAACAGTAACTGAGAGTTCCACAGCCAGGTGACCCACAGAAGTGGCAGTTAATTACTGTGGTCCAGGACAGAAGGCTATAGTGGTACAGAATATTAGCAGCCTTCCCTGTAAATTAATATATGTACATATATCTATATCTAGCTCTCTCTCTCTCTCTCTCTCTCTATATATATATATATATATATGTGTGTGTGTGTGTGTATATATATATATATATATATATATATATATATATATATATATATACATATACACACACACACACACACACACACACACACACACACACACACACACACACGCACTGAAAGCACATTTCACTGAAAAACATTTGACTGTGCACAATTCACTGAAAGCTCAATTCACTGATTCACTGATAACACAATTCACTGAAACACATTTCACTGAAAGTTATATATAGCCTTTTCCCCACTGTAGTGCGACCCTGGAGTTAGGATATATAGTAAGGGGGTGTGTGGGGGGCACTGCCCACCACATTGGGGGGGTGTAGCCACCCACCTATTTTAAATATTTTGAACTATACACATGGATACTTGCAATTTCAATAAATTACTCTTTTCTAAATTTAATATATATCCAAACTATATGGGGGCTATGCCCCCCACACCCCCAATGTGAGGGTGATGACCCCACCCCCCTTACTATATATACTAACTCCAAGGTCGCACTACAGTGGGGAAAAGGCCATATATAACTTTCAGTGAAATGTGTTTCAGTGAATTGAGTTTTCAGTGAATTGAGCTTTCAGTGATTTGTGCACAGTCATTTGACTTTCAGTGAAATGTGCTTTCAGTGAATAGTCCTAGACCCATATATATATATATATATATATATATATATATACATACACACATATATATGTGCATAAATAGAGCGACTGTGTATGTGCGCGCGTGTGTGCATGTTTCAGGAACGAAGACAAACTATTTGATGGGGTGTTTAGTGTTAAGTCTCTTGGGTGTGGATGTAGGCTTGCCACCCCTTCGTTTTTTTTCCGGACTATCAGGAAATCAAACTGATTCTCCGGTAGTCCGGAAAACACTGTACAAACTCCGGTATTCTGTTTCAAAAAGGAAACAGACTATCGGAGTTTGTAAATCGGCTGATTTACTATGCTTTTCTTACAGAAAAGCATAGCAAATCAACCAAAAGCAGGCGGCGGGAGCATAAAAAGAGGGTGTTCCCGTTGATCGGCTGATTTACTATGCTTTTCTTACAGAAAAGCATAGCAAATCAGCCAAAAGCAGGCGGCGGGAACGAAAAAAGAGGGCGTTCCCGTTGAGTGATGCTGTTGTGACATCACAAAATGGGCGGTATGTTGGCAGGAGAGGGGGTGGGGCGGGCAGGGTTACTGGTGACGCGAGGGGCGTGGCGTGGCTCCGGTTTTAGCCGTGAACGAAGGTGGCAACCCTATGTGGATGGTGTAAGGCCCCATACCAGAGGCAACAGTGCATACTTCCTGCATGCTGTTGATGCCAAACTGCACTGAGTCAGTGAGTTGTTCAGTGATTCATACTGGTGTCCCTTGTTTATATTTTAATCTCTTTAGTACAAGTGGTAGAGACTCATGAGATCACACTTATGGTAATCATCAGATTTTAGATGTAGAGTATTTATTTGTGGGCACAGGAGTGGATCCAAGGGTCATAACCACTGTCCACTGTACTTTACAAAAAATATTTTGTATTTATTTTTTTTATTTGGACAGGTAATGTCCATTAGACTTAGCAGCAAATGCTACTTGCTAAGTTACACAACTTAGAAACAGCTAATGGAGGAATCAAATCTAGGTCTGTTATCGGCTTATTTAAGATTTCCAGCTTATTTATTAGTGCATCTACTACAGTGGTATGGCTAATTCCCATCTTGTTCTATGCTTTCTACTACATACAATACTGATTTTTGTAGGAGAATCACACAAAAGAGATGGGGCATATATCTGTGTGCCTGGAGGACTCTTAAGAATCTTACTTTAACGTAGCTAGTATATATTCTTTACTGTGCTTTAACATAACCTATTGAAATAATGTAATGCTGCTCGAAGACTACAGCCTTATGTTCTCAAAGAAAACACTGTAAGTACTTAAAAATTGAAGTGGCAATAGTAAATTCTGGAGGAATGCACATCAGCATATTTAAATATGTGCATATCTTCCCCACTGTATCCGGCTCCGAGGTCAAAAACTAGATAGTTGGGAAAATTATACAGGGAAGCTCAACATCTAGAAGAGGGTATTTAATTGCCATCAGAACTCTGCTAGCAAATCAAGTCAATTGACATTTTATACAGGTAAGTATGGTGCCTAAAATGCAACACTGGGTGACTGTACAGTAGTAGTCTGGAACAAATTCAGTTAGAAGTCTACAAAAGACCTCAACTTCATATACCAGTAAACCACAGACATTCAGTGTGGAAAACAACAGCATAGATACAGCTTTGATGAAACATTCACCACTCTCACTATGCCAGAAAGCTGGTACTCTGCCCTAAGAACATCATTAGTATTAGCAAAGGGCAAATTATTTCTTGAAATGCATTGCTTTTCATTTATTTTTCAGTTATTCTGATCAGGAAAATGACTAAATTTTTCAATAAGTAAACACTTTATTGTTACTGTTTTGGTTTGCTGCTGCTGCTGTTTTTCTACTTGCGTCTGTCAATTATATTTAAAGTTAATAAAACGTAAAGTACAAAAAATGTTATTACAGATTCTTCCACAGTATGCTCATAAAAAGAGAAGGTTTCATACACTTTTTTATTTTATTTTTAATGGCACAGGAATGTTTGCTGATTCCGAGTTCATGGACAGCAACATCTACTGAAGACTGAACTCAAAAAGATTTGTTACTATAAACTTATACATTGTGTGATTTACAGGAGTCCCATGTACTTTAAAATCAAGCAGTATTCACCTTACAACCAGTTTTTAAACACCAACAGTTGTGTTTTTCTTTTTTCTTTTTTTTTATTAAAGATATTATAATGAATGTAAGATGCCTTACTATGAGCAAGGTACATGGTAATATTTAGAGTTAATGCAATTGCTGCATTATAGTACTAAGAAGTTGTTTCATATATAATGGTTTTGTTGAATGGGAAATGTTTTGCTCTCTGGGACTGAAGCCACAGCAAGCAGCACAGCAGTTAGCATATATAATTAAGGCTATGAGCTGTTAACAAGTTACTTTCTGTAGTTACGGTTTGATTCCATTAGCCTCCATTTGCCTACTGTGCGAATCTGAGCAAGTCACTCAACCAGACAGTGCTCTGGGGCAAATGGAAAACTGGGCTAGACTTCTCAAATGATTCTGAACCACTTGCACAGTTACCTGTGACCCAAGTGTCTTAGATGGGAACAGCTTCAGTGTAGTACTCTCTAACTGTTGGCATATGCCCAATTTAGGTTATGCAGTATACAAGGAAAGTTAAGGTGGGAAAGAAGTTTTATGATCCTAGTAGGTAACAAAAATCAAAGGGCAAGAAGAGAGAACGTAAGTACAACTGGGTTATTAGTAGCAATAATACTGAACAAAGGTAACTTTAAGGGCACTATGCATGCAGCTCACCTCAGAAAAGGCAGGGTTCATACGATGTTAACTCTAATACAATATAATAAAACAGTATACACCAAGGGAAGCTGCTGCTTTTGCAAATTTCAACATGTCAAAAACAGAAAGGAAAGAAAACAGGAAATATTACGTGATCCGGTTTTATAAGCAGGCAGTAATCGACACACAACCACTCAGAGCCCACTGATTACAATATTAGCTCAGTTTAAGGCCTGCCCATGGAAAAGATGAAGGTTTATCAGGAAAACACTGTCTCAAGGACAGCATATCTCTCATACAGGTGAATGAAAGGTACTTATGCATTATTATTTATCTTCTACCTTGCAGGAGCTGAGCTCCAACCTGTGGGACAAACAAAAGTGGACAGAAGCTGTGATTACACAACCACTTGCATGTCAAAACACATATGTATGGCTGCAGGTAACACATCTGTATTGTTGCTTCACATGCAGTTCTACTAGAAGAAAATAAAGACAAGAAAATACTTGTTATAGTCATTACATCATGCTGATCTCGTTAACAGAATAAACAGGTTACCTCCTTATACAATTCAAAGTAACAGACTCGTAAGCTTCAGTGATGCTGAAAATTTAAGAAATAACAACAACAAGAAGGTCAGTGATATTCCAGGAACTAATCACATTTCATAAGATGATAATACTTATAAAAGAAAGGTTGGGGCAAGCCAGCATGGATGACTTGACTTGATAAACATTTGGCACAGAAGTTATACTGCCACTGAATTTGAAAATTCATCAAAATATTCAGAACCATCTAAGTTGGCATGGAATGTAAGGATACTTGGCATATAAATAATTATTTACTAGGTTAGAGAGTTTGAAGAAAATTTGTGCAGCCTTTAAGGACAAGTGTTTGCACTGTTTGGGGTTACAGAGGGGTGCCAATCTTGTTTTAGGACCAATATTACTTTTTTCTCTAGCACAATCCCCTCTTCAACCACAGATGGAGCAATGCAGACAATTCAGAAGACAACTCAGGGCTCCAAAGACCCACTACCCTGATACTGTCCTATCCCATACCTGGGGAATTAAATATAAATTTGCCATATCCTGGGTATTATTGGCTAGGCTTGTAAAGGCTCTTGTGCCATTAGCCTAGTAATCACCTATGAACTGTTGGAAGCAGTGAAGGAAGATAATGAAAAACTAACACATGAAAAAGTAATATTGAAATAATTCAAGGAGAACACTGAGCAGTTACAGCACCTCAAAATGTACACCCTGAAAGAGGAAAGAAAATGGAATGATATCTTCAAAGAAAGCATTAAGTAGTCTTTATAAAGCACTTCACAGAGTAGACATAGGCAGAAGTACTCAATGAATGACAACTCAGGGTATGCAGGATAAAGGAATTATGGGTGGATGGCTGGATGATGCTAAACAGACAGAAGAGACTGCCAAGTTAAGCTGTAAGTACTGCATGTAATGTAGAATTCAAACACTGCCTGAACAAAACTAATGGAAGCATCAGTGCAGACAGGAAGGGAATGTGGACATAAAGCTAGTGTGGTTCCTGGCACTATCACATCCAAATGTATTTGTATTTCAGTAGGTCATTAACTTATCCAATCAACAGACCTTGTCTATTTATCAGCGTCCATTTAACAGCTGAATTTCATAAGGCCATGCATGCCTGAATGTGTGCTAAATACGTTCATACGTTCTTAGGTAAATACTGTGCTAACGACCAGCAGGGCCTTTATAAGCTTAGCTGTGCAGCCCAACCCAAGTGTGTCCGCATGTAACATGGTTGTCTATTTGGAGTGGTATGTTAATTAGGAAATATTTACTGCTGGCCTCTGTCTATCAGAGACATGGGGCCAGACCAGGGGTGAATTTTTAATTTCCCATCCAACGGTCAAGTTTTCGTTTGAAAAGGGTTAAAAATGGACTCTGCTTAACATGCACGGGGATCCTCTGAAACATCTATCTGTTTCTTCAGCATATTCTATTTATGTCAAAAGCAAAGTTTAAATCCTTGGATCTAGTGTTTCTCGGGCTATTTGTTTTGCAGATGTGCAAAAGGACCATTGGGGTTCAATCTGAGGATGGCTTACATGCCAAGCATAGATTGCCTCTCACTATCCTGTAACAGACTGAATATACAGCTAGCGCTTTAAGGCCATCTGTATAGGACAATTTGTTAATACCCTGGATTCTCTTGGTGTTGCATATGCCTGGTTTAGTACATGCTGAAGGGGGCACTGTACTCAATGAAGGGTCTAATAAGGGATTAGTGAAGTGGTACTGTAGCTTCCTTGAACCTGGATGCCATACATTTACTTATAAGTTGGGTGGCACACAATGATTTTCTTACTACCATGGTTATAGGTAGGTTCATAGGTAGGTACTAGGCTATCGGCCCTGGGGCCTATACAAGCTCAGCCAAAAAGGTACCCTGGCTTTTGCCACCCAAGAAAATTATTTTCCTGTGCCACTGTCGAGCGTTGGTCAAAGGCCAGATTACTGTCTACATGTGTTCCCACATCTCTGTTGTGTTAGGTCTTATGAGTGCCTTATCGATGGAATAATTAACCTGGGTGACTTTTTCCCAAAATTCAGTATAATGTAACTTCTTGGCATTGGGTTTCAATCTGTGACTTTGTCACCAGTCAGTTGTCCTTTGTCTGACCCTCTTGCAGAATTCTAGTGTCAGGGAGGAAAAACTATGATAGCTCCCAATTTGCAGCCGTCTGCAAACCTAGTGAGCCAGGGACCCTTGACATTAGCCTTGACCTCCAAGGCAGATGGTAAACAGGAGTGGTCTCAGCACTGAGGCCTGAGGTACCCCGCTGGTGACTGGTCTCTTGGGGGAAGTGGTCTCATCTATCTTGACTTCTTGGGTCGTATCTGTCAGCCAGCTGGCAATTCAGTGAGTTATGTAAGAATTTATGTTTGGTTCAGTGAGTTTGTCAACAACACCTGAGTAAGGTACTGTATGCAATACCTTAGTCAGGTCAAGGTAGGCAGTATTTACTGTTTTCATTTATTACCTTGGTGACCCTCTCAAAGCAGTCTACCAGGTTAAGTAAGCATAACGCTCCTTTGACAGAACCAAACTGGGATGTGTCCAGTGTCTGGAGGTTGCCAATGTTTTTGTTGATCATTTCCATAATAATTTATTCACCGGCTTTGCATATTAGACTAGTTAGCTAATGGGTAGATTAATGGGTCTGTAGTTTCTAGGGCTGATTGATGGTTCACCCCCTTTGAAGATGGCTTACCATTGCAGTCCCCATTCATATGATACAAAGCCTGCTTTGTGGCTGTAGTTGCACTAAGAAGCTGAAAGGTATGCTTGACAGGATGTACTTTGCCTTAGAATAGTTCCTAACTGTTACAGGTATTGACGTTTTTTCCACATTGATTTTTATTCTGAAGGAGACAGCTTTGTGATCCAACTTCACCAGTAATGACATGACACGAGGGAGGGGGGTGGTATTTATTTATTTACATTTGTTGACCGGGAATGTCTGACTGGAAGCAGGTCCATTTTCTGCGGAGACCCAGGGAGAAATGCTCCACAAATTAAAATATTACAGACATAGTTACAGATGAAGAATCCTAGCAATTAAAATATTACAAACATAGTTACAGATGAAGAACATAGTACATTCAGTAGATAACTAGCATCTGTTCTATCCACGAAGTCATAGCAGATATTAACAATTGTTACAATAAGAAGTTACTGCCATATAAGTAGATAGGCATGAAAGTATCACACTTGCTGTAATGAAAGGCAGTTTGTGGGATGGAAGAGAGGTAGAGGGTAGATGAAGTGGGAGAAGTTAGAGAGGAGAGTTACAAGGGCATAGCCAGCATGTTTTTAGGTGCGCTTTAAGTAAAGCTTTGAAGTGGGTGCATGATGGTAGAGAGGTTATTGTTGGGGGGAGGTTGTTCCATAATTTGGCTATAGCGCTGGAGAATAGTGCTTCTCCAGCAGTGTTATTAGCTCTAGTAACCTGTAATTGATTTTTGTTGCTGGATCGTAGTGGTCTGGTGGTGAGAGAGGGTTGGAGTAGTTACTGGAGGTATGGGACCTTTAGAGGATGGTTAACCAGTTTGTGGGCAAGTGCGAGTTGATACCATTGAAGGAGGTGAGGGAGTTCTAGCCAGCCTAGTTCAGTAAGTGAGAGATAGTGGTGACTGTGGTAGGATGCCCCGGTGGCGAATTTGGCAATTATGTTGTAGCAGGTCTCGAGTTTATTTAGATCGCATTGCCTTAGGTTGGTATATACTGGAGAGGCATAAAGTAGGGTGGAGATAAGGTGTGAATTTGCAACTGAAATCTTAGCTGCTTTGGTGAGGAGTTGCTTATTTCTGTATAAGGCTCCTAGATTTTGGTGGACTTTTTTTATAGTCATGGATATGTGAATGTCAAATCTGAGATTGTTGTCTATTTCAACTCCTAGCAATTTGGTGTGATCTGTTGGGTAGATAGTGGTGTTGTCTTTTGCTGTGATGTTAAAGTGAGAGTTGTTTTGAGTATGTTTGGTGGGTTCGAAGATGAGTTTAGTTTTGTTTGGGTTGAGTATTAACTGGGCATCGGATAGCCAAATTTCAACAGAGGAAAAGGCATCCTGTGTGACCTTTTGCAGTTCGGGTAG